>NC_133654.1:198762195-199062195 GCF_009905375.1 Apium graveolens | reverse complement strand
ATTTTATAACTCTTCCTTAACTCTTGCATTTTTAGGAATAAAATGCCTAATAATTTCATATTTAGGACTTAAAAAAAGAATTAATGCATTTTACCCCTTGAATTGGTTAAATCTTGCATTTTTAGGAATAAAATGCCTAATTATTTCATATTTAGGACTTAAAAAAAGAATTAATGTATTTTACCCCTTGGATTGATTAAATCTTGTATTTTTAGGAATAAAATGCCTAATTATTTATCATTTTTTTTATATTTTAATTTGATTTATTATTTGCATATTTAGGATAAAATGCATAATAAAGACTTATAGAAAAGAATTCATGTCTTTTAGACCTTAATTTGATTTATTATTTGCATATTTAGGATAAAATGCATAATAAAGACTTATAGAAAAGAATTCATGCTTAATTATTTCATATTTGTTACTAATTATTTGAAATTGTAGGAGAAAGTCCTCCCGTGCTGGCTAAATTACTTGGACCCCCAGAGATTTACAAAGAAATTCATAAAGATGGCTATAGTTACGGCTCGGCCGAAGCAAGATACTGGAGTTGACTGCGGCGTCTATGTATGCAAGTATGTGGATGCCATTCTTAATGGGATTAGATTGGAGCACGCTGTCTGGCATCCATATGATGATGTAGAGACATTTCGTTATCGCATTACTTGGGAATTGCGTAGGGGGCGTGCTCGTCATTTTTCAGCATAGGGATTGACCCAAAGAAATTTGGGTTTATGATTTATTTCTTGAATTTAGAAGATTTATTGGACTTGTATTTGTATACTTATGTTGGTTCTTGTAGTAGTTTTTCGATTGTTCATGTTGGTATGAACTTATTTAGAATGGTTAAATTGTTCGTATGGATTTGGGTTGCATTTTTTATTTGGATTTGGTTTGGATTTTTGATTTGGTTAGCTTTTGAATGTTAGAATAAATGGTTAGAATGTTTATCATTTTCGATGAGGATTGGTGTTTGATTTGTTGGATTGGTGTTTGATTTGTTGGAATGGTTATGTATTTTTATTATTGAGTTTGTAGCGTAGAAACAGGGACAGGAAGACTTTGCAGGAAACTGCAGGCTGCAGAAACAGCAAAACCTGCAGTATGCAGGTTTCAGTGCCCTTCCGCAATGAATTATTGCGGAAGCAAGTACTACCCGCAATGAATCATTGCGGAAGCTTGAAACTTCTGCAAAATTCACACTTTGGTCACTCTGTTTCATTTGGTCACTGCATATGAATAAATTCGAATTAAATAATAAAAACTCTTACAATTATTGCAAAAAATGTCTAGAACACTGAAAATTTTAAAAAAATAATTTATGTATTTTTTTTCAACATTTCTCATTTTTTTTTCCATTTTATTTTGATTTTTTCCTTGAATAATATGTAATAATTTGAATTAAAAATAAAGAAAAAATAAAAATAATGGACATTTTTTAAAAATTAATTAAAAATTAGAGGAAAGACTGAAATTATCAAAAAATAGTGTCACTAATTTTTTTCACCATTTTTCTCTTTTTTTTTGATTTTTTCCCTTTAATTGTATTAATTTGAATTAAAAATAAAGAAAAAATATAAAAATGGACTTTTATTAAAAAATAATCAAAAATTAGAAGAGAGACTGAAATTATCAAAAAATATTGTCACTAATTTTTTTCACCATTTCTGACTTTTTTCCATTTAATTTTAAATTTTTTAAAAATTTAAAGTTGAGTTATTTCCTTAAAAATTCGAAGCTAAGGAAAAACAGGGGAAAACAGGGGAAACAGGGGACCTTCCGCAATGAATCATTGCGGAAGGAAAGGCATTCCGCAATGAATCATTGCGGAAGTAGGCTTTACTCCCCTGTTTTTTCAGCTATTAATTTTTTAAAATTTGTACTTATAAAAAAAGTAAATTATAGCTCCAATACATACCAAATAATATTTAAAAGCCAAATTCAAATATGACATTCCAAATTCAAATATTACATTCCATTAATTTAAATTTCTACATTCAAATAGAATTAAATCATTTAAAATTTCTATTTGGGTTTTTAAGACAACGCCTCCTATCATGTCCGGTCACACCACAAAAACCGCAATAACGGATTTTTTCAGTTGACGTCTCAATACCACTTTTAGACCTTCCTGAATTTTTCTTTGTTGTTGACGTCTCAATGCCACTTTTATACCTTGCTGAATCCTTCTTTCTTCCCTTTGTTTTGTGACATTGGAGGATTGAATATTGGATCATGTTCATCGTAAACTTGGAACTCCTCCTCCATTCTTGAATTATTTTCTTCTTCACGAAATTTTTCAATCACGTAACATTTTCCTTTCTCAATCAAATCCATGACGTAATTGTATCGTGGTTTTGAACAACTTCCAAGAGCACCCAAACCTTGAAAAGATTTACACAAAGCACTATACCTTGCCGTTGTTGAATCACCAACATCAACAAGAACGGGAGGATTATAAGGCGAAAAACCATCAATTTTATTTGCGCTCGCCGTCCATCTTGATTTGATAAAAATTGTTGGTATCATAGTTTTTTGTTTCTTGTCAAGATAGCGTAGGATATGTTTGCAAAGCATCCCGGAATGTTCAAATTTTTTACATTCACAATCAATATTTCCTTCCAAAGAAACCATTACCCGATACCTTCTTCTAAGATTCTCCGGCACATTATACTTCTCAACTAAAAACAACTTCCACATGTAATTGGAACCATCTTTGCAACTATTTACCACATAAGATGTGCTTTTTCTAAGCTCATTTTGAAATTGCCTAAACATTTCTTTTGTGTAAATAGAAGAAGTATGATTTTCCAAGTGGGAATTAAATATCAATCTCCTTTCCTTATACTCGGTCTCGTAGTCGGCTTTAACCTCATTAAAAATTTGTGTTTCCAAAGCCTTTTGTGAATTCTCAATGAATTCTTTCAACCCGGTTGAAGCTCTCACATACTCGTCAAAAAATGAATTCATGGACTCGTTTCTTGAGGTGGTGGTCATACCAGCGGAGAAATGTTGTTTTGTGTAAGCACGAATCCATTTATCTTTTATGGCATACATATCGTTTAGCCAAACACGATCCTCGAGTCCATACTTATCAACCAAAACCTCCCACTTACCAACAAATTTCGTGGGTGACAACGACTTGTACAAACAATCATTAAAATCCCCTTTAAATTCCGGATATTGTGTGTACAAAGCCGATAATTTTTTGGGAAATTTATTACTTATGTGCCACGAACATAATATGTGCTTGGTATCCGGCAAAATCTCGGCAATAGCATTTCCCAATGCTATATCTTGATCCGTAATAATAGTGAGGGGAGGTTTGTTTCCGACGGCTTCCAACCATGTCTTCAAAACCCATTTATATGAAATCTCCGTCTCATCCCGCATGAGTGCAAACCCGAACAAGATATTTTGGTAATGGTGATTGACCCCGGTTATTGGTATAAACGGCATACAATACCTATTGGTCCTATATGTGGAGTCAAATGAAACAACATCTCCAAAAATCGTGTATGCGTTCAATGATCGATGATCAACCCAAACCAAACCTCTAACTCTATTTTCTTCATCCAAATCAACTCAATAGAAAAAGTTTCCAAAACTTTTTTCTTTCAATTGTCGTAGCAATGCCATCCCACTCCCCGCATCACCGGAATCGAACACCCGTCATCGAATATCACGAATTACGTTACGAACATCTTGATTAGAAAATCAAAGTTTTTCCACACCACCCCATGTTTCACCAAGAAATCTCATCGCTTTAGCGGTTTCAATGCCCGATTTATCAAATAACTGAAGCAATGCTCGGGTAACCGGATCTATATTTTTGGACCTTTGCATGAATTGTACTTTATTCGAGGTTACCATATCATGATCATGCTCTAATTTAACTAAAGTTACTTCCCATTTATCATTTTTAACTCTATGAGTGACACACATTCGAGCACTACAATTTGTTCTCGGAATTACATCTCTAATCCTTCTTTTTTCCTTTCTTTCATCATCAACATCCAATTTCGTACTAGAACCTAGTCTTCCACCCTTACGACAAATATACAAACGAGAGGAGATACCATTATCCCGTGAATGTCTATGAGTACTCCTAATAATAATCTCAAATCCAACACTTCTACCATAATCTCTATAAAATTTTTCAGCTTCATCCAAAGTGTTAAAAAACATACCAACGCAAGGCACAACACTATTCATATTTGATTTTGAAAAACCGTATCCTTTTTTGTCAAAACTCATATCATCATTTTCATCATCATCATCAACATCATCATCACTTATATTCATTTTCTCTCTTCTCTACAAAAATCATCATCATTCATTTTTCTTTTTCCCTTACAATCTCCCTCTTCTTTTTTATGATATTTCTCTTTTTCCATATACTCAATATCATCATCATCCATATTCTTTTTTTCCATATACTCAATATCATCATCATCCATATCCAATTTTTTTTACATTTATAATTATCAACATCTATCAATTCATTAACATCATCTACAATAAGTTTACGATAAACCGGATTTTTCCCAACGGGTGTAAAATAATCAAAATCGTCATGCTCACTAGATGAACTTGAATAATTAAATAAATGAGATGTCATAGTAAAAAAAAACTTACCTCTTTTTGGCTCCAAATTGAAAAATGATAGAGAAAAATGGTGAAATTGGGTTTATAAAGCAAAAAACGAAGCTGGTAAGGTAAATTTAATGCACACTTCCGCAATGATTCAATGCGGAAGGTGTATTTAATGCTTCAGCCAACCCACGCGCTAAAACGCGCAGAAATTGTCAAAACATTAGTTCCTTCCGCAATGATTCATTGCGGAAGCAAAAGCTTACGCTATGATTCATTGCAGAAGCAGTTTTGATAATTGTTTATTTTTTGTTTTTTTTGGTGAAGAAAATAATTAGTAAAAAAAATTTAAAATTCATAACAACATTCATGTTACTTGTCAATATTACATAAATTTTTTATATCAAAAAATTATTATTTTTTAATTATTATTGTATATTTTGCCTTATTTTTTGAAAATAATACATTAAATATTTAAAAAAATTGTCTAAACATATAATACTTAATTTTAATTTGTTTTTTATAATATATAGGTATGTGAAAAAATAAATAAATATTATTTTGTTGAGAACATATATTAAGCACTTGATAAGTATTAATGGAGTACAATGTCTATTAGTAAGTTGTTTCATTTCATTTGAAATTTCTAATATTGAATGTTTCATGTTATCTTCAACATTTAAATCTCCATTATTAAATTTGATGATAAATAAATTTGAATTTATAGTTTTATGTTTGATTTTTATATTTTTTAAAAATAAAGTACTTAATAAAATTTAAGAAATAGATTTATATTGAATTAAACATTGAATAAAATTTAAAATAAAAAAAGAACCACTTCCCTTACTTACCATCATATTAGTTCGAGGGACGTATTTATTTTTAAAAAATAACATAATTGTTTTAAAATATAAATATTATTTTTGTTTTAAATTATAAATATATTTAAATCAGAAACACATTTAAAGCACATATTATTAAATAATTAAAAAAAAAACAAAATTCTTCCGCATTGTTTCATTGCGGAAGTCCTCCGCATTGTTTCATTGCGGAAGTCCTCCGCATTGTTTCATTGCGGAAGTCCTCCGTGTAAGTCATATGTCATAGCCTATTTGTATATTCGAGGATTCAACTCAACTCAAATAAGAATGTAATAAGTAAATAGTGGATCTACCGTCAGAGAGATCTCGCAAAGTAATATCTGTCAAAGGATTCAGAGACAATGTTCATCTACAGACTTGAGGAGTTAATTCACTGGAAGAAGTTCAAGAAGTTGATCATGCCTCAGTGATATAAATCAAGATCGTGGATTTAATCAAGTGACAGAGATCTCGTCAGGGTATCAATAAATTACAAGGATTTAATCTGAAGAAAATCAAAGTGTCAAAGTCAAGACATGAAGAAACGTCACGGAAGTTAGTCACTCATGAACCAGACAGTACATCGAGTGTCAGCGTTGAAGTGGTGGAATTGATTCATAATTTTCAGTGATTTTCAGAAGATTTGCAGAAGAATGGTTGCTGCTCAAGACTAGAATTAATTCTCTATTAATTAATTAAGTCATCTAATTTAATTAAGAAAATAAATTATATCTGCGAAGAATAATTTATTTATTAATTGAATTAATTGATTAATTAATTCTGAATTAATTCTAGGAATTTTAGGAATTTTCAGAAGTTTAATTGGATTAAATTCAAGCATTAAATCAGCAAGACAATTGAAAATGAACTAGCATGACAATCAGGATTGTCATACCGATTGTCATGCTAGGCCATATTCAATTGTCACACCGAAAGTTACTCTAGGAGGATGATTGTCTTGCTAGTTCATTCTGATTGTCATGCTAGTTCATTCAGATTGTCTTGCTAGTTCAATCAATTGTCCTACCGAAAGTCTTGCCAGCTATAGGATTGTCATGCCAATTAAATTCTATTCAGCTGATTGATTAAATAGAAGCAGAGAAGCAGCATCTCAAAAATAATCCAACACACAAGTCAAGAACAAAAGAGCAGCCGCCTTGAAATATAAAATCATCTTCTCTGCAGAAATTCAAGATCAATTTCTAGTTTGTTAATGTTAAATCCAAACCACTAGAATTATTTATCTTGTTCTTGTGTAACAATCTAGCGGATCAAAATCCCTAGAACTTAATCTCAAATCGCGTTTAGCATTTGATTCTAATTATTGCAAAAATAGAAAAAGTTCATGTCGAATTTATTCTAGATTTGTGATAATTGATTTGAGATTAATACCTTGTAATCGATACAGTTGTTGTAACACCTTTCAAGTTTAATAATATTTTTATTTAACTTGAATTTTGTTTCACATTTTTTTTATTCCGCATTTTATTCGATTATTTGGTAACGTTTGTATTCAACCCCCCTTCTACAAACACATTGGGACCCAACAATTGGTATCAGAGCCTTCTGATTAACGAACAAATCAAGATCCTAGACTTTTGTGATTTTTCAACTCCTTGAATTTTTATTTATTCAAAAATTCATAATGACTTCACATAAAGTTGGAACCGTTAAAATTCCACAATTTGATAAAGAGAATTATATCATGTGGAAGAAGAAGATGCTATTATTTTTACAAGTTGCAAATCCCAAATATTCAAACTTGTTAAAGAAGGGTATAAAAACTCCGATGGTTATTGAACCGGAGGTAATAATAGATGGTGTGGTGACTACTGAAGCTAGAACCTATCCAAAAGAGCCTGAAGATTTTACTCCTGCTGAGAAGGAAGAAGCCTCCTTGGATGCCAGCCTTCAATTAATATTAATTGATTCCCTTGATCCCTTGATGAACAGACATGTGATGAACTGTAAAAATTCCAAACACATGTGGGAAACTATTGAGGTGATTAATGAAGGCACAGAGGAAGTTAGGGAGAACAAGTTGGAAATCCTAACCTCTGAATATGAACATTTCAAATCAAATCCAGGAGAAGGAATTACTGAAGTGTTTGAGAGGTACAATGCGTTGATCAACAACCTGAACATCAATGTAAAGTATTATTCAATCAGGGAGGTCAACAAAAAGTTCCTTTTAACACTGCCAGCTCATCTTGAACATAGAATCACTGCCATTAGAGAAGCTAGAGATCTGAGTGAGATTTCTTTGGACAGGCTCTATGGAGTGTTAAAAACCTATGAGTTGGAGCAGATTCAACAGAAGGAAGTCTACGGGAAGGATAGAATGGTCAGCACATCTACTGCACTTGTAGCTGAAGGTCAACAACAACAACAATCTCAACAGTTAGAAAGAATGGTACAGTTTTCCAAGGGTGAGGAAAATGAGTTAGTAGCAGAATATGATCCTCCTACTACAAATCAATCAAGTGATGATTTTTATTCCTTGGAAGAGCTGGAGCAATTGGAAGATGAATCAATGGCCCAAATTGTCAAGAGATTCTCCCATGTCAGATTCAAGAGGAATCCCAAGATTAAGTACAAGTCCAACTACAACAAATTCCAGAAAGGTGGATCTTCATCCTCTAACACCAGCAGTGGTGGATACAAAACAGGGATGGTTGATTGGAGCACCATTAGATGCTATAACTGCAATGAGTTGGGACACTTTGCCACAGAATGTAGAAAGCCAAAGCAAGTAAGAAAGAACTCTGAAAGGGCTTATCTGGCAAAGGGAAGAAGCTGGGATGATACTGACAGTGAAGATGAAGATGAAGGAAATCTTGCTCTTATGGCTATTGATGGAAAAGCTTCATCGTCAAGAATAGAGGTAAAACTTTCTGATGCTGAAATGGTTTATCATCTAAGAGGTAACTTAGATTGTGCACGTCGTGATAATGAACTGTTAAGTTTACAGATCACAGACCTTGAGAAAGAGGTCAATGAATTAAGACTTGTGCACATTAATCAAGACAAATTAAAAGAACAGGTATCTTTTCTAGAGAATAGAGTTGACTGTTATAGAAAACTCGAAACTATTCTCAAAGACAAGATCACCGGTCTTGAGACTAAGGTTAGAGCCTACTTCAATTCTTGTTCGAAGGCTAAAGAGTTCTACAGTAAGCAAGCTGTTAATCAAACATCTGGAATAGGTTATGATTACAATGCTGCTATTGGAGAATTAGGCATAAACTCCCCTCCTCATGTATGTGCTAAAGGGAGGGAAGTACCACATGTGCTTAAGGGTGTTGATGAACCCCTCTATAAAGCATCAATTGCTGAACCATTTGATGCGACCTCTTCTGTTATTCATGAAGAAATACGTGCTGAAGATCATGCTAATGAGAAGATTGTTTCCAAGTCAAGTGAGTTGAAAGTTCCAGTCAAAGTTGTGAAAGCAACTGAGACTAACTCAGACACACATGAGTTGGATAACAATAATGCCATGTCTACCATACATAAATTGCCTGCTGTTAATCACTCTCATAAAGCATGTGGTGTTGCTAATTGTATGTCTTGTGCTTTTAATATGATGTATGCTTATTTTAATGGTAAGCATGTGTCTAATGATAAGACTACTCCTCGTCAGCATGTGAATAACAAGAAGCATGATAGGTCTAAGACTGCTAGTCCTTCTAAGGCTAGAAAGGAGACATTTGTGCCTAAGCTTAAACAGAAATTTGTTAAGGCTGTTTACAAGGTCAAATGTTCAGTCATTGAGAAAGTTGAGACAATTAAAATTAAAAATGTTGTTTTGCCTGACAAAGGACAGTTCTACAAGTATGCCGGGCCCAACCAAGTTTGGGTTCCGAAGAAGGTCTAATTCATTTGAAGTGCAGGGCATTAAACAGGTGTAACCGGTAGTGTGGATTCTTGACAGTGGATCATCAAGACATATGACCTGAGATAGAGCCCTGCTATCAAATGTGGATTGAGAAAGCTGGCCCCATGGTTACCTTTGGAGATAACAGCAAAGGTTTATCTGAGGGATATGGCTGTTTGCAAGCTGGGAATGTTATCATTGTAATTTTGTATATTGTGCTAGGTTATTATCAGGAAGCAGTATCTAACATATAGCACCAGTGACGAGACTTGAGAATATTACGACATATCAGGCACCTGCTGCATATTACACTTGGAATTGTACTCTAGTAAGATGTGTACAAGTGTACTCCTGATTGGTGAGTTAAAAGAAGAAGTCAGTGTACCACAGTTCATGGACTTTGCAGCTGCAGATCTATTGGACTATGCAATCTCTTCTTCACAATCTCACTTCAGGTTGGTATGAACTAGTATACTGCTCAAGCAATCGTCAAGGACATGGTATGGCACTCTAACAGAAGTTATAATTTTATATGAATAAGTAGAGTCGTCATATTAATAACTATCTTATCACTAAGCACAATCATATTGTTTTATATGTGCAGTGGTATATTGTTTATGCAACATAACAATTAGTATCTAAAGTACTTGACAAGTATCGGTCAATGATATCTTGTTAACATTATGTTGCAGATATTTGTAAGCTTTTGATATGAATGAGAATTACTTAGACTTTACCCTAAGTGATCAATGTTTTATCAAAAACTCATTCATATTGAAAAACAAAATCAAACTTCTTTCTACATTAGTGATTTCTTATGTCATGTAAAA
Source organism: Apium graveolens (assembly GCF_009905375.1). Lineage (NCBI taxonomy): Eukaryota > Viridiplantae > Streptophyta > Magnoliopsida > Apiales > Apiaceae > Apium > Apium graveolens. Next base: position 199,052,035 of record NC_133654.1, on the reverse strand, counting down.
TCTTTTGAAATCACTATTATAAATCATTTTCTCTCTATTACCATATGTTCTATGATACAGGTTCAGTCTCCAATGACTTTCTTTCATTGACAGTCATGAGGTTGAAAACCCACAACGTCTATCCCAGACTGTAAAGACAAACACAAAAACAGAACCAACCAACACTCTTTTACCACTAAAAGTAGTATGAATGAGCGTGAGGGAGATAGTGCCTAGTGCACCACATAAGGAAGGTTTTGTAGTCAACCCAGTAGCTCTGTCTCCTACATAGATGAGTAGTATTTAAACCGAGACAACTGCTAGCCCCCATACATCTTCTCAAAAAGATGTAATGGCTGAAAAGGCACAAAAACAGTTACTAGATTCATTCTCTCAACAGGGTAAGTCTATTGAATTTTGCCTGTCGGCCAAGGTATCCGATGTAGTGTCACCACTTCAAACATAAACAATTCTTGATTCACAAGGAGAGGTTACACACACAAAGGATGAGTTGATGGAAACAAGAGTTTCGACCATTTTAAGGTCAGATTCGATTGTTCAAGGTTCGTTAGTGGACCAATTGCCTTTACAGGTGTTAGGAGAGGATACTGATCCAAAAGCCATATGTCAGTGGTCAGTGTCTACCTCCCCAGGCTTAAATCCCCTGGATGCATCTGCGGATAGTGGATCTGACATAGGCGCAGATCGGCAACTTGTTGACAATGATTCAGATATTACCTGATGAGTCACAAGGAAGTGTCTTCACAGACATTAGAAGGGAACTTTGATCTTTATGCTAAAATCGTTGGATCATTGTTTACCTTCCCAGAATTCAAATCTGGAACCCTAAAAGGGAAACTAGCAACTTGTAAATTATGACTCAGATTCATCTGACGAGTTTAACAAGGATGGGGATTTGTGAACTCCCATTGCACCACCTGTGACCTCCTTTAAGGATGGCTAAGGTGATTTTCCTTGCAGGTACAGCTGGATTATGGAGCTATGAGAGAAGAGTGATACACTTGTGAGAATGAGTGTAAACACGAGTGGAGAGAAGAGTGAAACACATGTGAGGTACACTAAACAGAATCACACACTCACAGTGAGGTAGAAAGAGAAACTACTTGTTATTTCTTTTCCAACCAAGTGAAATATGAGAACTCCTTCAGACGACGGCATACATTCCTTCTTTAAGGGGGAGATAAAAGCTTAAGAAATAGTTTGGAGGATTCCTCAACTAAGGGGGAGAAATAGCAGGGAGGAAGAAAAAGATCCTAAAAATGTACACTACACCACACCATTGTTGTTTGTAACTACGGATCCTATTGTACGGGAGAGGTGGTAAACACAAGGTGATTTCCTAGTAAGGGAAGAAGCAGTTAGGGGAGTACCATTGGTTTTTATCTGCGGATCCTATTGTACGGGAGAGGTGGTAAAACGAAGGTGATCTTCTTTAATCAGTTGATTCTCATAGGGGGAGAAGCAAGAGATATGGGCTTCTCAACAGGAAATGTGGTTGTACAAATGAAGATGGAACTACTTGAAGATATGTTCAGTCTAGAGGAACATCTACTTGGAATCTGGAAAATGTTAAATCTCATCCAGAACTTTTCTGCTATTTACTTTGCATGTATGTTTATATCTTTTTCTTATTTGTTAGTTGAGTTATCCTCTAGGTATTTGTGTGTTATTGTCTAACAAACAAATAGGGGGAGATTGTAAGTCATATGTCATAGCCTATTTGTATATTCGAGGATTCAACTCAACTCAAATAAGAATGTAATAAGTAAATAGTGGATCTACCGTCAGAGAGATCTCGCAAAGTAATATCTGTCAAAGGATTCAGAGACAATGTTCATCTACAGACTTGAGGAGTTAATTCACTGGAAGAAGTTCAAGAAGTTGATCATGCCTCAGTGATATAAATCAAGATCGTGGATTTAATCAAGTGACAGAGATCTCGTCAGGGTATCAATAAATTACAAGGATTTAATCTGAAGAAAATCAAAGTGTCAAAGTCAAGACATGAAGAAACGTCACGGAAGTTAGTCACTCATGAACCAGACAGTACATCGAGTGTCAGCGTTGAAGTGGTGGAATTGATTCATAATTTTCAGTGATTTTCAGAAGATTTGCAGAAGAATGGTTGCTGCTCAAGACTAGAATTAATTCTCTATTAATTAATTAAGTCATCTAATTTAATTAAGAAAATAAATTATATCTGCGAAGAATAATTTATTTATTAATTGAATTAATTGATTAATTAATTCTGAATTAATTCTAGGAATTTTAGGAATTTTCAGAAGTTTAATTGGATTAAATTCAAGCATTAAATCAGCAAGACAATTGAAAATGAACTAGCATGACAATCAGGATTGTCATACCGATTGTCATGCTAGGCCATATTCAATTGTCACACCGAAAGTTACTCTAGGAGGATGATTGTCTTGCTAGTTCATTCTGATTGTCATGCTAGTTCATTCAGATTGTCTTGCTAGTTCAATCAATTGTCCTACCGAAAGTCTTGCCAGCTATAGGATTGTCATGCCAATTAAATTCTATTCAGCTGATTGATTAAATAGAAGCAGAGAAGCAGCATCTCAAAAATAATCCAACACACAAGTCAAGAACAAAAGAGCAGCCGCCTTGAAATATAAAATCATCTTCTCTGCAGAAATTCAAGATCAATTTCTAGTTTGTTAATGTTAAATCCAAACCACTAGAATTATTTATCTTGTTCTTGTGTAACAATCTAGCGGATCAAAATCCCTAGAACTTAATCTCAAATCGCGTTTAGCATTTGATTCTAATTATTGCAAAAATAGAAAAAGTTCATGTCGAATTTATTCTAGATTTGTGATAATTGATTTGAGATTAATACCTTGTAATCGATACAGTTGTTGTAACACCTTTCAAGTTTAATAATATTTTTATTTAACTTGAATTTTGTTTCACATTTTTTTATTCCGCATTTTATTCGATTATTTGGTAACGTTTGTATTCAACCCCCCTTCTACAAACACATTGGGACCCAACACTCCGCATTGTTTCATTGCGGAAGTATTCTGCATTGTTTCATTGCGGAAGTCTTCCGCCTTGAAACATTGCGGAAGTCTTTTTCTGTTGAGTCCCAACACGTGGAGCCCACTGTGGCTGTGGAATTTTACCCATGAATTAATATTCTGAAAATATATTGAAAAAAAAACTGTTTTGAACTTGAGATGGGAAGGGGAAACCTATATGCAGCTATGAAAAGGTCTACTTGGGTTCAGCTATGATTTCCACCTGGTAATAAGATACTTATACTAGCACCATACAACAAGCATTTCCGGCTGAAGTAGAATTTTATTCATTTTTCCCAAATTCAGATTCGAGTTAACTTAATCTGCATTAACGACATGTAACGATATGATGTAGGAGAAGTTGTCCGGAGCAGCGGCAGCAGCAGCAAACTTATACTATTTCAACCACTACTGGTGGAGGATATGGAACTGCTGACAGATAGCAAAATGCCTTATAAATATAATAAAATATTATATAACATTGATTTAAAATAATATATATATATATCAACTCTAACAATATGTCTTATATTTGTATATTTTTATTAAAATAATAATATATATTTGAATTATAATTAGAGGGAAAGGAAATGATGAGAGGAGAGAGATGTGTAAAATAATTTTTTTACAAAAATAAATGAAATAGGGAATGTGACCTGTGATGGAGATTCTAGTGTTTTAAGGCACTATTAGAACATTGCTTCATCTTTTTGTGCAAGATATCTCAAATTGTAATTTAGGACAATATTTTAGAGTACTCTTGGAATTACTCATGAAATGAGAGAAATGACATAAAAGATCAAGGAGAAGCTACCTGGTAGCAGTCAGCCAAGCCGTTACTGGGAAACGTATTTGGTGTAGTGCTACGATCAAGAGTCATGACATTTCATATCCTGTCTAGTCGGTATATGGTTAATAGGCTAAAACATAATTAAACTGATTTAAAATTTGCAGCTATATTACTGTAATTAAAAAGTTTGCACTCGACTAAGTAAACTAATATAAACTTTTAATTAATTAATTGAATTGTTAAAAAGTTAGCAATTAAATTATTAAACCGATGGTCAACTTACAATTCGGTAATCAAAGTCAAAAAATTATAAAATAACACATATTTTCATTTATACATATTTATTTACTTAATTAAATTATTAATTTAGTTTTTAATATTAAAATTAACATTTGAAATCAAATTTGTATTTATCGAAAATCATAAAAATGAAAATCGTGTTTTAAATATTATATTATAATTTTTTCACGGTTAGATTTAGGCCATGTCTGTAAGTTAGCTTTTTGAGATAAAATTAGATTATTATATTAAATTAGATGTTTGTCCAGATGAAAAAGATAATATTGGTACTTGCTAGTTGGCTATTGAAATGATTTTTTGGTCCCAATAAGCTAATTTTGAAAAAGGTCCTCAGAGGAGTTTTTTCATTGACATGTGTATAATTAAAGTACAAACAACTAATTCAAATATCTATCTATTAAACACTTTCTTTAAAACAGCTAAATTGAATCAGTTATTTAAAACAACTTACCCAGTCAGCTAGTCAAAACAGTTATTTCAAAATTACAGCTAACAACTAATTCCCAAACATGGGTTTAGAGAGATTGGGAGAGTGAGATGGTTTGAGAAATTTGCAAGTTTATTTTTATTTAGTTCCCATTTATAACTTTATTTTTATTTAATAATCCTAGTTACAATTTTTTATTAATCTAGTAATGTAAATGCAAGTTGGGGTTAAGTTCAATTTTATAAGTTGCAAGTTCAGTTTTAATTATATTAATGATTCAAACAAGTTGGGGTTGAGTTCAGTTTTATAAGTTGCAAGTTCAGTTTTAATTATATTAATGATTCAAGTTTTTTAAGTTCACTAAGCCAATTGTAAGTTTTAGTTCATTTCAATTATATTTTAATCTATTAACCCATTAGACTAAACAACCAAACCTAAGACAAGAGGTCTGCAGAAACAATTACTAGACAAACTGAACTAAGATTTAAGATCATAAAATATTTGTACAACAAAAACATTATTATAAAATCAGATGTTTAGTCCCGCCTATTTGCTCACTCCATTAAAGTACGTAAAATAGTATACACGTCTGAGTCTTAATTCTCATAAATTCTTCCTGTTCCAAGTGAGGTTTCACAGAAATAGCTTAAAGTTTAACTTTCTCAGCTCCATTTGATCAATTATATAGTCAAAGCACCTTTCAAAAATCCTTACTTACCCAACAAATTAACAATTCAGGCAGAACGCTCCTTCAACTTCTGCATACAATGATACTTATATGTCAGATAAGATCGAAGAAGTAATTTCCTCATTCTGCCAGTCCTGCACGAGTACATGCAGAAAGTGCACCTAGAGGTGGCCAGACGGGCGGTTCAAACCGGCCGAACTCGCCCCGGCTCGCCAACAAAACCGTATAAATTCAATCCGTCGCGGGGCGACTTAAACTCGGCACGACCCGGGAATAGTAACGAGGCGAGTACGGGTTGAATATTTGTTAACCGCAGACCGGCACGGCACGACTCGCATCACCGGCACGGCACGACAACTTGTAGACCCGCCTGTACAGCACGGCACGCCAGCCTGTGTGAACCGCCTACCCGCGTGAACTTTCTGAACATGTAACATGCATATACTATCTGTATCTGGTTTTAATAGTTAAGTGATTATAACTTATGTTAATGTGTTGGTTCTTGTAATTGTTTGTATTTGCTACGACAAAAACGTGGTCGACTCCCTCCAAATTATGGCAGCAACGCCACTAATTACGTCTAAAATTTAACTCATTTTATCAACTAATTTATTTTTGAGATGAATATTTAATACAATTTTGGAAAAAAATAAAATCAAGATAATTATCGGTATAATTGTTAGTTGTTTACAATTTAATTGTTATAATATTATAACTAAAATAATTGCAACTTGCACAAATAGATGATAAACAAGCTGCTTGATTTTTATAATATATTATAACTAAATGAATATTATAAGCCTTCTTGCACAAACAGATTGATAAACAAGCCTTCTTGTTTGATTCTGCAACTCGTCCCAACCTGTGTCGCCCCGCAAACCGCCGACTCGCCCCGCCAACCGCAGACACGCACCGCTTATAGCCTTAAATTCTTGCAGTTCTGTCTTACATTTACCTAACCCGTGTAGCTCGTATAAACCGCAAGCTGCATGCGACTTCAACTTCCCTGACTCGGCATGAACCCGGCACGAATCGTACAGTTAAACGTGCCGTCTACGAGTCGTGAGGAGACTCGGCCCGCCAAAAACCCGGCACGGCACGTCCGGCACACTCGTTTGACCACCACTAAGTGCACCTATAAAGGCCATTTGAACCATGCAAGGGTCATTTAGTCAGAAAATTCATCATAGAATGCTGGAGAAAATGTGACTGCAGCATGTTAATAAAGTTGGTCATGGGTTCGAATACCACAGGAGGAGAATTTATGATTATGCCTCCTGAGTCAGAGCCTGTCGCTTAAATGTAGTTTAGCTTGGTTCACGTGGTTTGCAGGTAGACCTGGCCATATGTGCGGTCCGTGCGTGCTGGGCTGGGCCGCACACGGGTTGGACACTCGAAATGGTAACACTGAACCGGCCTGTTAATTAACGAACCGGGTTCGGGCCGGGCTCGAATCCAGGAAACCGAAGTCGTAACCGCACAAGAAAATAACCGCGTATGAGTTGTGCGGGCTCGTGCGGTTAACCCGCGGGCCGTGCGTGCTTTTCAAAGCACCGCCAGCATTCTCTCTTCTTTCTGCCTTTCACTTTAGAGTCTTTCACTTTAGAGTTTTTCACTTCCGTTAAACTGTACATACAAAACACACTTACTTACAAACATACATATATGTTTGACGTGGTCGAATCGAATGTTGCCATTAAACCCTAACCTCATCTTCTCTCCCTCCTCATTTCCACCTCTCTCCCCGCCGTCTTCTTCCTTCCGGTGCCTCGCCGTGGTTCCGGCCGGCCCTTCATTTCCCCGGCAGTGGTTCAGTTTCACGACCATCACCAACGTCTCCAATCTTATCAGCTTCGAAAACGACGTCGTTTGGTATATTGTTGTTATAAATGTGTTGATTGAGTTCTGTGTGTGGACCAATCTTACCGCCTTCTGCTCGAGCAGTGCGGGTTAGTGCCGGGCCGGGCTCGGTCCCGGTTTTCAAGTATTATATTCGTAACCGGCTCAACTAATTTGACGAATTGTGCGGGTTTGAACCGGCCCGATTCGGGCCGAATAATTACGGGTTTCCGTACGAACCGGTCCCGAATGTGCGGTTCAAACCCGCACATTTGGCCAGCTCTATTTGCAGGCTATTGCGTGAGCCCGTAGGGTTTATCCAGTGCGCACCCGAAGGGTAGCGGCTGCGGGTTACCTACGCAAAAAAAAATAAAAAAATTTACAAGAAAGTTGCAGGTATTATTGACTAAAGAGGGTAAAGGTTGGGGTCTTCGAACACTCGATTTGCTCAAAGGTGCTTTTTGTATGCGAGTATGTTGAAAGAAATTTAATCAACATGGAATTATATGAACGGAACAAGCAAAACGACGAGAACAAAATACATACCCAGTTTACGTCATCAGAAAGAGTTTTGAAGGATGAAGATGCACTTTGTTTGGATGCAACATATTATGGAAATGTTGCACTGTTTATGATTCATAGATGCCATGATGCAAACTTGCTAGCAATACCTGTTTTATATTTGCTAATTTGCTAGCAATACCTGTTGAAGTAGAGTCTCCTGATCACCATTTCTAACATATTGCATTTTTTCCAAGGAAAAAAAAGTTAGAGCTTTGGTGGAGCTAACTTGGGACTACGGGCTAGATGTTGATGATCAAAGTCACCCTATTGATGCATTTGAATGTTGCTGCAACAGTCCATTTTGCCGAGGCACAAGGAGAGAAGGTTCAAGATCCTTGGTAGTATATCAGGGTTAAGCACTCGAACAGCTAATATCAGGAGTTTGATCTGGCACTGAGATTCCAGGGTGCTGTAATACATGATAATGTTTTTCTAGTGCACAAGTTCCGATTTCTTTTACAGATACTTCGGAAGTCTGACATTCGGGATACATAGGAAGTCTTTTTGAACTGATTTTTTTATTTTTAGCCTCTAAACTCATGCAAAAAAAATATTTCATCCGGGGGGGAGAACTAGGTGATGCAAATTTAAAGTTTAAATACTTGTACCATATGTGAATTTACAATATATTTTGGATAATTCAAAAAAAAAAACTCATTCTTCTTCGGTATTGTAGTCGTTCTGTTTCGTATTGCTAGTGGACATGGTTATATGATCTCAAGTCTGTTAGTTTCTAATGATTTGAGTCTGTTTCTAGGTTGCATCTTTAGTCCGCACTGAGCACAAGCCACTGATGGCACATCACTATAAAAAAATTCAGTCACAAAAAATTAATTTCAGTAACACGAAATAGAAAATTTTTCTACACAGGTAGAAAAAAGTTGAAATATGCAAGTAATGATAGTGTAAAATTTTCGAGCATTAATCTTGAAATTCTTAACTCTAATGTTGATTTTCTTAACTTATGACTTTCTAATGTTCGGAACGCCACAATTGCTTATAAAATTTTGTTAATTATACCATTTACACTGGCCTCTCTGTAGAAAGAAGTTTTCGAAATTTAAGTGAACAAGTCTTAAATGTGTTGGAGCAATGAATTGTTCATGATATCCATTGAGAAGGATCAGGATACTAGGTGTTTTTTGGTCCTTCTGGATGTGGCTTAAAGAAAGTTAATGAGGATCTGTGTTTTTTGGTCTTTAATAAATTCTGGGTAGAATATAAGGCTTAACAGTTCATTGAAGAAAGTTCTATATACAAGTTAACGGAGAATCCAAAATAATTAAGTTTTACACAACGCCCCAACTCTTGGACTCCACTAAACATAATTATTGATGCTTCGTATTTCTCAGCCTGCCTTTTAATGAGCTACATTTTTCATTTTCCGAAAGGATAACAACTCTGCAAAACAGAAAGAATTTGAATAGTTTTTTACCAGTAATAAATAGAAATAATGCAGTCAGGCAAGTATTATTCATCATCCACTTTATATACGAGTTGAGAGTAACATTTTGTTGGCAGCCAAAACTAAGTAAAGCTACTAGTACTAATTCAAAAATATGATAGTTCAAGAAAATTCTGGTGACCATGTATCTGGTGTTGATGCATCCCTTGTGTCAACTTACAATGATAGAATTCGACCCCTTTTAGATGCCATCGACAAGCTTCGAAATCTTAATGTTATGCAAGAAGGGATTCAACTCCCTACTATTGTTGTTGTTGGTGATCAGTCTTCTGGAAAGTCCAGTGTCCTGGAATCTCTTGCTGGTATCAGCTTGCCGCGGGGCGACGGAATTTGTACCAGGGTCCCTCTTGTTATCAGGCTGCAGAATCATGCACAATCTGACTCGAATCTTCAGTTGGAGTATCTTACAAAAGTGGTTCCTACTGATGAATCAAATGTTGCGAAAGCGATTAACCAGGCCACTGATGAGATTGCAGGCAATGGAAAAGGGATATCTCATACACCACTGACTCTTGTTGTAAAGAAAAATGGTGTTCCTGATCTAACTATGATTGATTTACCTGGTATGATCATTCCCATAGTTCTCCAATCATTGTTTGGTAGATTTCAAAGGATTGTGTAACAAACAAAATATAAACATGCTAGTATAAAACAAAAAAAAAACCTAACATGCTATTATGACATGTTATAATTAATACAGTATTTGTTTATATATTTGTCTATTGCAACTATTAGTTTCTATCTGCAGATCTGTATAAGTAAAATTAACGAATAAATCATACATGTATATGATGTTGTCATAAAATGAAACATTTCAATAGGTATTACCAGAGTTCCGGTTCATGGGCAGCCTGAGGATATATATGAGCAAATTTCAGACATCATAATGGAATATATAAAGCCAGAAGAAAGTATTATACTAAATGTTCTCTCTGCCACTGTTGATTTTCCGACATGTGAATCTATCCGGATGTCACAGCTTGTGGACAAAACAGGAGAGAGGACTTTAGCAGTTGTTACAAAATCAGATAAAGCTCCTGATGGTTTGCATGACAAGGTGATGGCAAATGATGTGAAGATAGGTCTTGGCTATGTCTGTGTGAGGAATCGAATTGGTGACGAGTCTTATGAAGAAGCAAGGAAGAAAGAATCTAAGCTTTTTCAAGTTCATCCTCTGCTTAGAAACATTGACAAGTCAATGGTTGGTGTTCCTGTTTTGGCAGAAAGACTTGTGCAAATTCAAGCTAATATTATATCTAAATGCTTGCCGGATATTGTAAAGAAAATCAACACAAAGCTGACTGCAAATGTTTCTGAGCTCAATAATCTTCCTCGAAGACTTTCTTCAGTTGCAGAAGTGATAACTATTTTCATGAGGATTGTGGGGTTATTTAGAGAGTCTTTGAAAAAACTTCTTGTGAGGGGGGAGTTCGATGAATACCCCGATGATAAAAGTATGCATTGTACTGCTCGTTTAGCTGAGATGCTTGACAAGTTCTCAGAAGAAATAAAACTTAGTTCTAGTATTGACTCTTCAGAGAAGTTTTTGATGGCTGAAATTGAGGTTCTTGAGGAGACTAAAGCAATTGCGCTGCCCAACTTCCTTCCTCGTTCGGCCTTTGAAGCTCTGTTGCATCTAAAGATTAAAGCTATTGCGGAAATGCCAGCCAACTTTATTGCTCAAGTATGGGACTATGTTGAAACGGTTGTAATTGCTGTTGTTGGGCATCACTGTGAAAAATATTCACAATTTCAATCTCATATGACAATAGCAGCACGCAATTTGATTTCAAGTGTCAAAGAGAAGTCCAGTGAACGAGTTTTAGAGATTGTGGAAATGGAGAAGCTTGCAGGCTATACATGTGATCCTGAGTATCTGGCAGAGTGGAAAAAGCATCTGGCGTATAGTGGTAATTTGAACCAGAATAATTCAGTGGTTAATCTTGGAATTTTTGGGAACATTAATACTAGTCATCTGATGAACTATCCAGTTGGTATTAAAAGTGAAGCATTTGACTTGAAGTGTAGAGTGACTGCATACTGGAAGGTTGTTCTCAAAAGAATGGTTGATTGCATTGCTCTTCAACTGCTGCTGTCTATACAAAGGTTTGCAAATGGTGAAATGGAAGAGGAAATTGTGAGTGAAGTCATGGATACAAAAGAGGGCGGCATTGAGCGTTTGCTGATTGAAATGCCTTCTGTTGCCGTCAAGAGGGAAAGGCTGCACAAAAGTCTTAGCATACTGAAGGAATCTAGGGCTGTCCTTGCTAAGATCATGGACAAAACTGCAGTACCTAATGATTCTAGCATCTAATTAGTAGTGTGTAAGTTTAACTATGGTGCCTCGTTTCACTTACGGAAGTGGTATTATATTTAAGATATGCTCTATGGTATTGTGTTATGTACTTTCTAGTTATGTGTTTTCCAAGGATAATTAAACCAACTATTACCTAAATTAACCATATAACATAAATTTGTTCAAAGATCAGTAATAACTAGTAGCTGACTTGTGACTGGAGTTTTGTGGATAAAATGGAATCATAGAATTATGATCTATTGCTTTAAGTTTTCTAGACAGCATCAACTGAGTCGTATGTGTCTTTGTATTTAAAAGAAATATTACATATTTTCTACTTGTAGCCAAGTACATATTTTACCTTCAATCATGTTACATTCAGATAGCAGTACGATGTTCGTCAGGTGAAAGTATTGCTACTGGAGGTTGAAAGGAACATGTCTTTGATGCTTTTTTTTTGAACTGCAGTAAGGATTATTCATTTAACACGGAATGTGCAATGTAAAAGTTTGTACTTAATGAACACATGTAGGGAGAGGAGAACATAAAATTTGACTTGACACTGACCGGTTGAATCAGTTGTTTGCAGTAATCATCTTATTGCAAATGAAGTGAAAACATATATGTTTACCAGCAAACCCTTTGATTAGGCCATTACATTTGATTGACAGCTTAGATTATATGTCCTTTAACCAAAAATAGTATAAACCCAGAGTATTATTGCATCCCAGCCCTGTATTTTGGTGTAGTTTTAACATATCAGCCCTCATTCTAGCATTCCTCAGGTCTAGAACATAGCAAAAGCCATTAGAGTGAGGATGCGAACTGCAAACTATCTCCTGCAATAAGAACAATAATAACATTGTAGTAAACCTCTATCCAACAACACCCTGGTTGCTTCTTCACTATCATACATGTTTCCATATCTATCATACATGGTGATTGATGCATTAGAAATGGATCAAAGCAATCAATTTCCATCTGAAGTGCCTGGAGTAATTTGCTTCACTAGTGAATGTAGCTTCATTTAAAAAATATCTTCTTTTAGCCACATAAACACTTGTCTATTCCAGATACCATACCATTCCATGCAATTGTATCTTAAATAACAAATCTGCCTGTCACACTTTTCACAGATTCGACCACCTCTGATGAACCCATTTATTTCATTTTCTCAAGTATATCTCATGTTATTTCGTGCTATTTAATACAATGTGGTCGTGCCGGAGTGGTTATCGGGCATGACTAGAAATCATGTGGGTTCGCCCGCGCAGGTTCGAATCCTGCCGACCACGCTCTTTTTCTTTTCATTTTACCATAACAAAATTTTAGTTTTATAATATCTATTCTGAAATGATATTTTCAGCATTTTACTAGAATTAAATTTAATCAAATATAGGTTGTGTTAAAAAAACAGCAATTTAATTGTAATTGTAACATGTAAATAATAAAAACAAAAACACAATTCTTTTAAAAATTTACCATATAAACAAAGAACACAGAATTCTGTGAATTGTACAAGCACTGTCATTGTCAACTACAAACGTGTAGGGATAATTACTGGACGTAGTTAAAATGCATTAGATAACTGAGGTTTAATATAAGTTTTGTTGTTTCAGATTAACTTAAATGCAAATTGGTAGTCTTCTATTTAAAATGCTTAACGTGTGCACACATAAATAATACTAGTAATCTCCTGCAAAGTATATAGCAAAATGCTAGTTCAAGAAAATTTGAGTGACCACGTATCTGGAGTCGATGCACCACTTGTATCATCTTACAATGACAGGATTCGACCGCTTTTAGATGCCATCGACAAGCTTCGAGATCTTAATGTTATGCAAGAAGGCATTCAACTACCTACTATTGTTGTTGTTGGTGATCAGTCTTCTGGCAAGTCCAGTGTCCTTGAATCTCTTGCTGGTATTAGGCTGCCACGTGGAGATGGGATTTGTACCAGGGTCCCTCCCTCTTGTTATCAGCCTGCAGAATCATGAACTATCCGAAACACATCTTCAACTGGAGTATCTGACAGAAGTAATTTCTACGGATGAATCCAATGTAGCAAAAGCGATTAACCTGGCCACGAATGAGATTGCTGGCGATGGAAAAGGAATATCGCATACCCCTCTGACATCATAATGAAGTTTATAAAACCAGAAGAAAGTATAATACTCAACGTTTTCTCTCTGCGACTGTAGATTTCTCGACCTGTGAATCTATTCGCATGTCACAGCTTGTGGACAAAACAGGAGAGAGGACATTAGCAGTTGTAACAAAATCAGATAAAGCTCTTGCCGGGTTGCATGAGAAGGTGATGGCAGATGATGTGAAGATAGGTCTTGGCTATGTCTGTGTGAGGAATCGAATTGGTGACGAGTCTTATGAAGAAGCAAGGAAGAAAGAATCTAAGCTTTTTCAAACTCATCCTCTGCTTAGAAACATTGACAAGTCCATGGTCGGTGTTCCTGTCTTGGCAAAAAGACTTGTGCAAATTCAAGCTAATATTATGTCTAAATGCTTGCCTGATATCGTAAAGAAGATGAACATGAAGCTGAATGCAAATGTTTGTGAGCTCAATAATATGCCTCAAAAACTGTCTACTGTTTTCATGAGGATAGTTGGATTATGTACAGAGTCTTTGAAAAAACTTGTTTTAAGAGGTGAGTTCGATGAATACCCGGATGACAAACAAATGCATTGTACTGCTCTTTTAGCTAAAATGGTTCAGAAGTTCTCGGAAGAAACTAAAACTTAGTTCTGGTAATAACTCCCCGGAGAAGTTTTTGATGACTGAAATTGAGATTGTTGAGGAGACTAAAGCAATGGCGCTGCCTAACTTCCTTCCTCGGTCAGCTTTTCATGCTCTGTTACAGCTTAAGATTAAAGCATTTTCAGAAATGCCCGCCAACTTTATTTCTAAAGTATGGGACTATGTTGAAACAGTGGTAATTGCTGTAGTTGTGCATCATTGTGAGAACTATCCACAATTTAAGTCTCTGATGACAAGAGCAGCACGTGATTCGATTTCAAGTGTCAAAGAGAAGTCCACTGAACGAGTCTTAGAGATTGTGGAAATGGAGAAGATTACAGAGTATACATGTGATCCTGAATATCAGGCAGAGTAACTTGAACCAGGGTCATTTAGTGATTAATATTGAACCTTTTGGGAAAATTGATATTAGTCATTTGCAGAATGACTGCCTATTGGAATGTTGTCCAAAAAAGGATGGTCGATTGCATTGCTCTACAGTTGATGATGTTTGTACAGAGGTTTGCTAATGCTGAAATGGAAGCGGAAATTGTGAATGAAGTTATGGATACAAAAAAGGGTGGCATCGAGCGTTTGCTGGTTGAAATGCCTTTTATTGCTGCCAAGAGGGAAAGGTTGAACAAAAGTATAAGCTTACTTGAGGATTCAAGGGTTCTTCTTGCCAAGATCATGGACGAAATTGCTGTGGCTGATCCTCACTTGTAGTTCTAGTTCTACTTTTTAAATGCAAATTTATTATTCTCTATGTCACATTCAATTCACTACATGTTTCTTTTAATATTAGGGACCTTTGCCCTCATGCTACGCGTGCTAAGAAAAAAAAATATTTTTTTTTATTTTTCTGATTCGCACTAAATAAATTATTTTCCATTTTTTTTATAATTTGAATAATTTATTTTTTGCTAAAAAATAATATTGTCAAGTTTAGGTAAAAGTCTGTCAAATAATATTGCCATGAATAGTTTAGACAATACCAAAATTAATTAATGTTTTGACATAACATATTCTGCATGTTTTGACATGGTCGTAGTGTTAGAAAATGGAACCAACTTGAGATACAACAGAGATTCATGGGCATTAATATAAATTCATGGCCATGAATTTTTTCTGGGATACAGCATTCATGGCCATGAATTTTTTCTAGTTTTTTTTAACAATAACTAATAGTTGGAAGTTTGTTCCTTTCTAAAAGGACTTAAACTTTCATGTTTGGATCTAAGACATTTTCTTAGTGGAATCCATAGATAAATGGAGTTGTAATGACTAGCTTGAAATGGGTTTGTGGTCGATTAAATTGTAAAAACTTGAGTACCACATTGATATGGTAAAAGAGTGTTGGTGGCTTTATATTGTATAACATGCAAGTGTAGGGCACAACTACTAAGGCATGTGGGTCTGCATGGATGTTGTGTGGGCCTCGCACGCACACACGCGTCGCCGCCTCGCATCGTCACGCCGCGCCATGCCACGAGTGGGGTCGAAGGGTGAATGTCTCGGCGTCTCGCGTACGCGGGGCTGGGCGGGGCTAGGATTTATGGGCTTGGGCCTGTCTAACCGTTACAATTCTAAATAATATTCATATTGAAATATGTTTTAAGAAAAAGATTTATTTTAATTGAAACTGATCAGTTACGTTTTTAGGATTTTAATTAAGAAAAACCTTTGTGAGATTAACAGATAGATATACCTGTAAGAAACCCTAGCAGCCTCCTGATCTCATCTCCCTTGTCTCTCTCTGAATTTATACATACATACATAGGTTTTCTGAGCGACTGAGGTCTGATCGCCGTTGAACATTGTGCTGTTGTGAGATCGGTGTTCTGTTGTTGTTTTATCCTGAGAAGGTTTGTTAGGAATATATGTACATTAGTTTGATGATATGTTTAACAAAACACTTAAGTAGAAATCTAGTGTTTGTAGCCTCAACGGATAAGACCACTTTGGCTATCCGTTGATGGTGTAGCTTTACTTAGAAATAAGTCTAGTGTTGTAGCACATTTCAGTCTCTGAATTTGAGATATAATTCTTAAATGTTGAGGGAAATTATAAGTCATGTTGACTACTAAAGGATATGCAGATAGAAAGGCCAATTGTAAATATTTCATGCCTTGTAATTTTGTATAAATGAAATGGTGTAAACGGATAACTTAAAGACCTTCAACGGATGAGAAACAAAGCTTCAACGGATGTCTCTAAAGCTTCAACGGATAACATCCTTCAACGGATGAGTGCATCAACGGATAGAGCTTCAACTGCTAACACATCAACGGATAAAGCCATCAACGGATGAAGGCTTCAACGGATGTTCTGTTAAATAGCAGTTGACAAGTGGTAGTTGTACCTACAAACAGAGGCACATGGGTTGACAGAGACAACTGAGATGTGGTAGCCTATTTCAGGAACATCAGAAAAAGCAGCCGTTCTACTCTAGTATAAAGAGGCAATAGTCAATAATGCACTGGAGTAAAATGGAGAAGAAACAAGTGGAGAACTTATTTTATTATTGTACTTTTTATTTTTGTCTTCACTTGTAAACTTGGTGTTATATAAACCAAGTAGCAGCTAGTAATTAGAAGAGAATTTTTCCAGAGCTATTTAGAAAAATCTTGAGAAAAATTATCTAGTTTGTACTAGGATGCAGCTGTGATCAACTTCTTGAATCACAGATTTTCTGAAATACCATCTCTGGTGGAACAACAAATCCACCAGAAAAGTTTTTAAGGTCTGTTGTGTTCTGTACTTTTGTGCTTGAATATATATCTGTCTGTATTAGCTTAAAGCAATTCACACACTTGTTTATCTTAAACACAAAGCCTTTGAAACTGCTCAAAACTTGAAAAAGTTTTGAGATTTACATTCAACCCCCCTTCTGTAAATCTCATTGTTAGTTCACTAGGAATAACAATTGGTATCAGAGCAGGCTCTTGACACACAAAGAGTTTAAAGTTCTTGGAAACTAACAAAGATGAGTAAGAAGGATATTGGAGTAAAAATCCCAGTTCTTGACAAAGACAGTTATCACCATTGGAAGGTGAAAATGCACCTTCATCTACTCTCCCAAGATGAAGGTTATGTAAACTGCATTGAGAATGGTCCTCACATTCCCCACAAAGTAGCCACAGTTGCTACAGCCACAATTGTTGTTGGTCAATCCATTCCAAAACCTAGAGTAGAATGGACAATGGAAGACACAGAAGAAGTCCACAAGGATAAGAAGGCTATGAACATTTTGTTTAATGGTCTTGACAAGGATATGTTTGATAATGTGATAAATTGCACAACTGCCAAAGAGGTTTGGGACACAGTTCAGCTACTGTGTGAAGGTACAGAACAAGTAAAAGAAAACAAAATGCAGCTTCTCATTCAACAGTATGAGTATTTTCATTTTGAAGAAAATGAATCTTTAAATGACACATTCAATAGATTCCAAAAGCTGTTGAATGGACTGAAGCTGTATGGTAGAGTGTACCAGGTGAAGGATTCAAATCTTAAATTTTTAAGATCCTTGCCAAAGGAATGGAAACCCATGATTGTCTCCTTGAGAAACTCTCAAGATTATAAGGACTTCACTCTTGAAAGATTATATGGAATCTTGAAGACTTATGAACTAGAGCTGGAACAGGATGAGGTATTGGAGAAGGGAAGAAAGAAAGGAGGTTCAGTTGCCTTGGTAGCTGAAAATGAGAAAGAATGCAGACAAGAAACTGTGAGATCAACATTAAACTCCAAAGATGGCACAAGCAAATCAGAATCAAGCAAGGGTAAGGAGCAAGTTGCTGAGAATGAAGACAACTCCAGCCAAGATGACTCTGATGGTATTGATGAGCATCTTGCATTTCTGTCCAGAAGATTTGCAAAGATGAAATTTAAGAAAAACACTAGAGCCACTAAACCTCATAAGAACATGGTGGACAAATCCAAGTTCAAGTGTTTCAATTGTGGTATAAGTGGACACTTTGCAAGTGAGTGCAGAAAGCCAACTACTGAAAAGAAGAAATTTGACCAAGTAGATTACAAAAAGAAATATTTTGATCTGCTCAAGCAAAAAGAGAAGGCTTTCATTACTCAAGAAAAAGACTGGGCAGCTGATGGAGAAGAAGAGGATGAAGATGTGGAATATGTCAACTTGGCTCTCATGACTGATTCTGAGGAAAATGAAGTTAGTTCATCAAGCAACCAGGTAATCACTACTGATTTAACACAGCTTACTAAAGAAGAGTGCAATGATGCTTTTAATGACATGTCTACTGAATTGTATCACTTGCGTGTGTCTCTTAAATCTCTTGCTAAAGAAAATAGTAGGATTAAAGAGAACAATCTGTTTTTAAGTAATAGAAATGCTGTGTTAGAAGATAAGTTGATTGACCTAGAGAAAACTAAGCTACATTGTATATCTGTTGAAAATGAACTAACTGAATCTGTTAAGAAAGTAGAAATACTTTCTAATCAATTAGAGAGAGAGCAAGAGGTGATTAAAGCCTGGAAGACATCTAGGGATGTTAGTGCTCAAATTGTCAAGGTACAAGGAATTGAATCATTTTGTGAGGCTGCCTGGGATAAAAACAAAAAGAAAATGGAATTAATTGATGGGCTGTCAACGGATGTGGAATCAACGGATGATGAAAATTATCCGTTGAAGGAAGAAAAGGAGCATCCGTTGAAGGTTCCTCAATTAAAACAGGCAGATGTTTCTAAAAGTGAAAATCTAAAGAAACTCAACAAAAAATTTGGTTCAACTTCCAAGAACTTTGTCAAAGAAGAAGCAAGCACATCCAAAGATTTCAGTAAGGTGAATATAGGACACATGACCTTAGAACAGTTAAAGAATAGGCTCAAAGTGGTTGAGGATAAAAAGGAAACTAAAAGGAAATCTAATAGAAATGGGAAGGTAGGGGTTAACAAACATAACAATTACACACCTGATAAGTATGCTCCTAGAAAAAGCTGTATGCATTGTAATAGTGTTAATCATCTATCTTCTAATTGCAAATCTATTAAGAAAACTCCCATACCTGTACCCTCTTCCATGCCTAATATGTCTGCATCACCTCTGCATGCTATGCCTGTTATGTCTCAACAGAATCCTTATGCACATTTTGCAAACATGCCATATTTTAACAATCCTTATCTTGCTGCATTTAGTATGCCTCAAATGCCATACAATATGCCTATGTGGAATAACATGTTTGCACAATCCATGCCTTATCAAATTCCAAATGTGCTGAATGATTCTGTGACTAACCCTACACCTCAACAAACTACATCTAAGATCAAGGTTGACTTAAAGTTACCTAAGTCTAAAGATGCAGGAGGAATGAAGTCTAGGAGAAAGGCTAACATGAATGGACCCAAGGAAACTTGGGTACCAAAATCAACTTGATTAATTTTATGGTGTGCAGGGAAATAGAAGAAATCTATGGTACTTGGACAGTGGTTGTTCAAGACACATGACAGGAGATTTCTCCCTGCTCACAGAGTTTAAGGAGAAAGCTGGCCCTAGCATAACCTTTGGAGATGACAACAAAGGGTTTACTATGGGATATGGCTTGATTTCAACAAGGAATGTCATCATTGATGAAGTTGCATTAGTTGATGGTCTCAAGCACAACTTACTGAGCATCAGTCAACTATGTGATAGAGGGAATACAATTTCCTTCAATTCTGATGCCTGTGTTGTCACCAGTAAGAAAGACAACAAAGTGGTTCTAACTGAAGTTAGAAAAGGAAATGTGTACTTAGCTGACTTCAACTCTACTGATGCAGAATCTATTACTTGTCTCTTCAGCAAAGCAAGTCCAGTTGAAAGTTGGCTATGGCACAAGAAGCTATCTCATTTGAATTTCAAGACAATGAATGATCTAGTCAAAAATGACTTAGTTAGAGGAATTCCTCTTGTGAATTCTCAAGGGATGGTTTGTGTGATGCTTGTCAGAAAGGGAAACAAAGGAAAGCATCATTCAAAAAGAAGCTTGAAACAACAATTAATGAACCATTACAGCTGCTACATATGGATTTGTTTGGACCAGTCAATGTATTGTCAATTGCAAGAAAAAGATATTGCTTAGTGATTGTAGATGATTTCTCAAAGTTTTCATGGGTCTATTTTCTTGGATCAAAGGATGAAGCAAGTGAAATCATTATCAATCACATCAGGCAAGTCAATAATCATCCTGACTTGAAGGTTAGGAATATCAGGAGTGACAATGGAACTGAGTTCAAGAATTTAACAATGAGGCTGTTCTGTGAAGAAAATGGAATCATGCATGAGTTCTCAGCTCCAAGAACACCTCAGCAAAATGGGGTAGTTGAAAGAAAGAACAGATCTTTAATTGAGGCTGCTAGAACAATGCTTGAAGAATCAAAGTTACCAACATATTTCTGGGCTGAAGCTGTTAATTGTGCCTGCTACACTCAGAATATTTCTTTGATCAATCAAGCTAAAGGCATGACTCCTTATCAGTTGTTCAAAAGAAGAAAACCAACTCTAAACTTTCTTCATGTCTTTGGATGTAAATGCTTTATACTGAGAAATCAATCTGACCATAAAGGGAAGTTTGATGCAAAGGCTGATGAAGGGATATTTGTTGGTTACTCAGCTGGAAAATCTTATAGGGTCTACAATCTAAGAACCAATATTGTTATGGAATCTGTGCATGTTGTGTTTGATGATAAAAAGATTGATGGACTAACAGATGAGGGACACCATGAGAGACTCAAATTTGACAACATTGAGATATATTGTGATGATAGTGAAGAGGAGACTGATGGAGATGACACTTCAAAAGGGATTCAAAACATGCCCTTGGATAATGCACAAAATTCTGCATCCGTTGATAGAGGCAATGCAGTATCCGTTGAAAGACATAATGCATCATCCGTTGAAGTACAAAATGAAGCATCCGTTGATCATAGTTCATCAACGGATAATCGATTTACATCATCAGTTGATAGAACTCCAAGTTCCCTGCAAAGGACCAACAACTCAGGGGGAGTTTCAACTAATCAACACTCTGTCTCACATCATGACAATACTGAGGCCACCTCATCTAGAGTATATCTTCCACCTCAAAGGAAATGGACCAAGAATCATCCCTTTGAACTGATCATTGGTGATGCATCATCTAAAGTGCAAACAAGAAAAGCTACTCAAGATGAATGTCTGTATAGTAGTTTTCTATCTCAGGAGGAACCTAAGAAAGTGGAAGAAGCTTTATTGGATCCAGATTGGATATTAGCTATGCAGGAAGAGCTGAACCAATTTGAGAGAAACAAAGTTTGGAAGCTGGTACCCAAACCAAAGAACAAGAGTCCTATTGACACAAAATGGGTATTCAGAAACAAGATGGATGAAAATGGCATTGTCATAAGGAATAAAGCCAGATTGGTTGCTAAAGGCTATTCTCAACAAGAGGGAATAGATTTTGATGAGACATATGCTCCTGTTGCAAGACTTGAAGCCATCAGAATTTTTCTAGCCTATGCAGTCCATGCCAATTTCAAAGTCTATCAAATGGATGTCAAGAGTGCATTTCTAAATGGGAAATTGGAGGAAGAAGTTTATGTAAGTCAACCTCCAGGGTTTGAAGATCCAAATTTTCCAGACTATGTGTATTATTTGTTGAAAGCACTCTATGGACTGAAGCAAGCACCTAGAGCCTGGTATGAAACCTTATCAAAATTCCTTTTGGAGAATCACTTCACTAGAGGTACTGTTGATAAAACTCTCTTCTTTAGGAATGTTAATGGCTCTAGTATACTTGTTCAAATTTATGTAGATGACATAATATTTGGATCTACAGATGATAAGCTTTGTAAAAAGTTTGCTAAGCTAATGCAAAGTAATTATGAAATGAGCCTGATGGGAGAACTAACCTATTTTCTTGGTTTACAAGTTAAACAAGTTAGTGATGGAATTTTCATTAGTCAAACTAAATATATTTATGATCTTTTAAAGAAGTTTGACTTAATAGAATGTTCATCTGCAAAAACTCCCATGGCTACTGCCACCAAACTTGAATTAAATAAGACTGAAAGGTCTGTGGACATTACAAGTTATAGAGGCATGGTTGGTTCACTTCTATATTTAACTGCCAGTAGACCAGATATAATGTTTTCTACATGTCTCTGTGCTAGGTTTCAAGCTGATCCTAAAGAATCTCACTTAGTAGCTATTAAAAGAATTTTCAGATATCTCAAGGGGACTCCAAATCTAGGAATTTGGTACCCTAGAGAGTCTGGTTTTGATCTAATTGGCTACTCAGATGCAGACTATGCAGGTTGCAAAATAGACAGGAAAAGTACAATAGGCTCCTGCCAATTCCTGGGAAACAAGCTTGTATCATGGTTTAGCAAAAAGCAAAATTCAGTCTCTACTTCTACAGCTGAGGCTGAATATATTGCTGCTGGAAGTTGCTGCTCTCAAGTGTTATGGATGAGGAATCAACTCCTTGATTATGGACTACATGTTGATAGAATTCCTATTTTTTGTGACAACACAAATGCCATAGCCATAATAGAGAATCCTGTGCAGCACTCAAGGACCAAGCAGATTGATATCAAATACCACTTCATTAGGGAACATGTGATGAAAGGTACAGTGGAACTTCATTTTGTTCCAAGTGAACAACAAATTGCAGACATATTTACCAAGCCACTTGATGAATCAACATTCACAAGATTGGTAAGTGAGCTAGGTATGCTTAATTACTCTTAAAATTCATGTCCTCATTGCAATTTGAATTGAAGCCTGAAATGTATTAGCTGCAAGAACAAATTTGATTTTTAACATAGATTATTCCATCAACGGATATTCCCTATCCGTTGAAAGTCAAAATTGTTCTGTCAACGGATGTTCATTATCCGTTGAAAGTCATATACATTTCTGGAATTTTTATCCGTCAACGGATAAAACTGAAGTGCTCTTCAACGGATGACAGTTTACCTTATCCGTTGAAATATCACATCAGTCGATTCAAGTGTTTCACAGCCGTTGATTCTATTGTCTTAACCGTTGATACTCATACATACAGCTGTATGTATTTGTTTTAAAGGTAGTTATCAGAATACTTACAGTTTATTCTTAAACGGCTGAAATTCACTTACACATATTTATTGTTTAATCTCTTATTTATGTTTTTTTTTTGAGAAAGTATATAAGCCCTTCTGATTTTTCATTTTTACTTTACGCTTTCTTGAAATTTCAAAGCTTTTACCATTTTCTCTCTGCAAAACCTTCAAGTTATTCTCTGCAATTTCTACTCACAACAATGGCACCAGTAGTAAAGATTATGTCTCAATCTGGGTTCATCTATGAGAAGAACAATTTCATAGCTTTAGTAGAAAAGAATGAAGCCCACTCAGATTATCACAAAATGATGGACTTCATCAAAAACTGTAAACTTAGCTATGCAATGCTGGAAGCCCCAACGATTTACTGTGAAGTAGTTGAGGAGATTTGGACATCTGCTGAGTTCAACTCCATAGATATGACTATCTCCTTCACTCTCAAAGGTAAAAATCATTGTGTTAACTGTGATGACTTACTAGCATGTTTTAAATTACCTGAGAACAATGCCATGACACCACACACTGATAATGATGTATCCAGCATGTTAGATTCCATAGGTTATTCTCTTAACTCTGCTAGTTTAGGGAGTATTAGAAGAAAAGGCCTTAGGAAAGAATGGAGTTTTCTTGGGGATGCCTTTATCAAGGTTTTCTCTGGGAAAATTAGCAATTTTGATGCCATAACTTCATCTCTTGTTAATTTGCTCTATATGCTTGTTTCTGATAGGTATTTTAATTTTAGCAACTATATTATGCTAGAATTGGGTACTAGATTAGGTAACAAAGCTAATAGACCTAATAACATCTATTATGCTAGATTTTTTATGTTATTGGCTAACCATGTTGCTGAAGGTTTGGTCATTATGAATGAGAATAATAAACTCAAGTGCTGGGCACAAGAGAAAAGAGTTCTTGCAGATTTATTGAGAATGGATCTCAACAGCAGTGTGCCATTGGTATATTTACCAATCATGAATGCACCACAGGTAGGTGAGGTAAGTGCTTCTACAACTCCTACTTCTTCCAACCCCTCTATTTCTTTATCTTCTAGTGTGGCCATGGAATCTGTGACAATGCCCCAACAGATTCCTACCAAGGTCACCAAAACTAAACTTTCAAAATCAAAGACAAAGAAAACCACCTCTGTTGTTTCTCAAAAGACAACAGTTGTAACACCTACCATTAACCCTGAGGGGAGTGAACAGGGTGTGAGTGGTGAGGGGAGGGGTGAACATCAAAGAAACCCCCAGGATAAGGAAGGAGAGAAAAGTGCTTCCCAAGCTAGCCAAGTCACAGTTTCTCAAAAAGCTGTGGTGGTTGAAAAGGTTACTAGCATATCCCTAGCTGCATCCTCCCAAAAGGATGTAACTATTGAAAATAGTTCCCAACCAGGAACACACAAACGAGGGAGGGACACTAAAGCCAAACACTCACCAACAAAAGCCTTTATTAGAAGAAAGAGAGCTAGAACCCAATCTTCTACACAGGGTGCACACACTGCACAGATACATCCATCTGTATCTATGCCTTCTCAAACTCAGTTTGATGTGGCTCCAACAAATGTGGAGTCACAACCCCATTCTCTCACAATTAACACACATCAATCACCACACACTTCCTCACCATCTCTAGATGTGGATATGTTATTCCCATCAATTCCTGATTCTCCCTCTTTACAACTCAGGGAGGAGCCCCACTCAAATACAGGTGATCATCATCTTTTAGATGATTTGTTGGATCACCCGCAAATTCTTTCAGATGTAATTGAAGGATCTGTGTCACCAAAACTCATATCAATCTACACAGATTCAACAGTTATATCACTTTCAATTTCTACTTCTTTTCCTTCTTCAACGGATATCACTCATCCGTTGACAAGTGGTTATTCTTCAACGGATAAGCTTAACAGCAGTTATCCGTTGATACCATCAGTTTCACCTTCAACGGCTATTCCTCATCCGTTGATAGTCTCTACACACACAACTGAAATAATTCCAAGTGTAGAAGACTTGATTACTGTACAATCACTTCTAGGACTGAGGGAAGGGAGTGACAATTTGAGTGAGAGGCTGGGTTGCTCCCAGGAAAAAGGAGAGATTGAGAGCTCAAATATGCATGCTATTTCTTCCAGCATGGCAAAAGTAAGTGAGAGGAGTACCACCTTAGTAGGTGAAGGTGAGGGAGTGAGTTGTGTGAGCCAGGGGGAGCCCCTGATGCAAGAACATAGAGAAAATGAGAGAAAGGCATGTACAGCAGATATAAGGATGGATCCAGCCATTGCGAATGAGTCAATGATTGTGAATGATGCTGAAAAGGAAAGACAATTTCAGCAACATTACAAAGCTGTAATTGATAACATTTCCTTGGATGCTGACACTTTTACTCATCCTGTTTCAGCCTATGAAGTATTGGCTGCACAGGGCAATGTGGAGGCAGAAAAGACACTACATCTAGTACATACAGCAGCATCTCTTCAAAGGGACAAAACTGCTATTAACAAGATGCCTTCAACAGCTGGTGA
Source organism: Apium graveolens (assembly GCF_009905375.1). NCBI lineage: Eukaryota > Viridiplantae > Streptophyta > Magnoliopsida > Apiales > Apiaceae > Apium > Apium graveolens. The sequence goes on along the minus strand of NC_133654.1, from coordinate 199,026,265 downwards.
GTCATTTGAAGAATTTGGAGTAAATTCTGATGATGATGACTTTGTTTCTTCTGATGGAAGCATGAACTTAGGGGGAGATGAAGGCCCTAGTTCTATTCCAAATCTACCTGAATGGGCCTTCACAAAGGAGTCTACAACAGGGCAATTCAATGTCTCCTTAGTCAAACAAATCAGTACTATCAAACAGGCCATTCAGAAAACTTCTCATGCTGGTACAAAGGCAATCCTTACAGCTCACTTGGACTCACTGCATCTCATGAAGTTGTAGCAAGTAAGACAGAATCTAAGTGTGGATGAACTCAGAAAGAATATTGCTGACTTGAAATCCTACAATTCTGAAAAATTAGATTCAGTCATGCCCTTTGGTACAATGCAGGACATTTTGTTGAGATTGAAAAAGGAATCACATACTGAAAAGAGGCTGGCCAAATTGGAAGACAGAGTTCAAGTTATTGAAGATTCTGTGGCCACCATTCTTCACAACCAACAATCTCAAACAAATCTACTTATGCAGCTGGCAAAAGCACAGGGCTTGACCCCTCTCCTTGATGATAACTAAAAGGGGGAGAGTAAAAGGGAAGGGGAAGGAGAGCCATCTACAAAAATCCAAATATCTAAAGTGCTAGTTCCTGCCATCACTACTTCTCCAATCATTCAAATCAAAGGAAAGCCTGATGGAATTGATTTAATCCAGCTAGCAGCAGCTGAAATTCAAGTGAAAGAGCAAAGGAGGAGAATTGATGAAAGGATGCAACAGCTGTTTGGCTCAACACACGATAAATCAATATCTGTGAAACATAGCACAAAGGTTGAACCAATCAATATGGAGCACAAGCCAGAAAGGAGAAATAAGGTTGGAGAGACTTCTTTCAAGAATCTAAAACCTATGGTTCTCAAGCCCAACACCAGATCCAGCAAGGACTCCACAAAGAACCCTCTAGACTTTGCTCAGATGAAAGAAGTGGACTTTCCTCTTCCAAAGCCTGATGAAGACAAAGTTTTGGGTACAAGCATCATAAAACACAAGGAGACCATGGATGAGGCAGTAAGGAGAAATATGGCTATTATCTTTAGAGAGGGAAAGAGCATATGTGTGATGCAAGGACATCCCAAATTCTCAATAGCCAAGAGGGAAGAAACCAAAAGGTTAAAGAAAGAAGCTGAAAAACTCAAGGCTGACAAAAGAGCACAAGCAAAGCTTGAACAAAAGCTAAAGTCAAGTCTAGTTGAAAATGAGAAAGGAATTGAAGTCAGGGGTGAAGACAAGATTGCAAACTTAGATGAGGTTTTTGGGAGTATATTTGGTGAAAGCATGGAGGAAAAAGAGAAATGGCAGAAGGGAAACAGAAGAAAGGCCAAGGCACATAGAAGGAGTGAAGGCAACACTGAAGAAACTAAATCTCTACCTTCCATACCTGAACCCTTTGTTGCTGATCCCACTATAAACATCCATGGTGAACCAATCATCCCAAAAGAGGAACCTATTGATTGGGACACCATCAATTTGCCTACCTTTTTAACCACTCTTCCACTACCAAAGAAACAGAAAAGAAAATCCAAATCTACACCTCCCCTAAACTCTAAGAAATTCACTCAAAAACATAAACCTAACCCTAAGCCACCCATTTCTAAAGATGATTATGTTCACATCTGTGACATAAAATAAATTTCAGACATTAAACTTTATCTGGATGAGCTGGAGGATGTAAGGGGAATTGTTGCTTACAGACAGCTACCAGAGAGATTGGTGTTCAGATACAAAGGAGTTGGGGAAAGAACATGGCCTCTCTACAGGATTCTGAATGAAGGCTACTCTACCTTGATCAGAGTCTTTTCAGCCATACAAAAGGATTCTGGCTTTACCAGAACTGCCAAGACTGAAATTCTCAACTAGATTGCCAACATAAGGACACTTGGAGGGAGCCCAATGCTTTGCCCAGAACCTTACTCATTCAAGAAAGGGGAACTACAATTCACAAATCACCTCATTGGTTGATGGAATTCAGAGATGATAAAGGAGTCAGAAGATTTTTCAGACTTGAAGACCAACTCAAGATTGCCAGCAATGAAACTCTCAAAGAAATGCAATCTAAGTTGGATATCAGTGATGAAGATGAAGCTGAATTCTTCAGACAACTCCAACTCCAAATTGAGGAAAATGACAAAGGGTTAGGAAAGAAAACCAGGGATCAAAGAAGAAAAAGATGATTTGCTCAGGCTAGAGGAGCACCCTTGGAAACACTGTAAATCTTCAATTACCTTCTAGTACATACACTTTTGCAGCACTTTTAAATTTCTACTTAGTTTCAGTTCATATATTTGTTAAGTGTTTTGTTATCATCAAGTTAACCTTGAATTTATGTCTACAATTCTTATAGACATAAATAGGGGGAGATTGTTAGGAATATATGTACATTAGTTTGATGATATGTTTAACAAAACACTTAAGTAGAAATCTAGTGTTTGTAGCCTCAACGGATAGCACGGATAAGACCACTTTGGCTATCTGTTGATGGTGTAGCTTTACTTAGAAATAAGTCTAGTGTTGTAGCACATTTCAGTCTCTGAATTTGAGATATAATTCTTAAATGTTGAGGGAAATTATAAGTCATGTTGACTACTAAAGGATATGCAGATAGGAAGGCCAATTGTAAATATTTCATGCCTTGTAATTTTGTATAAATGAAATGGTGTCAACGGATAACTTAAAGACCTTCAACGGATGAGAAACAAAGCTTCAACGGATGTCTCTAAAGCTTCAACGGATAACATCCTTCAACGGATGAGTGCATCAACGGATAGAGCTTCAACTGCTAACACATCAACGGATAAAGCCATCAACGGATGAAGGCTTCAACGGATGTTCTGTTAAATAGCAGTTGACAAGTGGTAGTTGTACCTACAAACAGAGGCACATGGGTTGACAGAGACAACTGAGATGTGGTAGCCTATTTCAGGAACATCAGAAAAAGCAGCCGTTCTACTCTAGTATAAAGAGGCAATAGTCAACAATGCACTGGAGTAAAATGGAGAAGAAACAAGTGGAGAACTTATTTTATTATTGTACTTTTTATTTTTGTCTTCACTTGTAAACTTGGTGTTATATAAACCAAGTAGCAGCTAGTAATTAGAAGAGAATTTTTCCAGAGCTGTTTAGAAAAATCTTGAGAAAAATTATCTAGTTTGTACTAGGATGCAGATGTGATCAACTTCTTGAATCACAGATTTTCTGAAATACCATCTCTGGTGGAACAACAAATCCACCAGAAAAGTTTTTAAGGTCTGTTGTGTTCTGTACTTTTGTGCTTGAATATATATCTGTCTGTATTAGCTTAAAGCAATTCACACACTTATTTATCTTAAACACAATGCCTTTGAAACTGCTCAAAACTTGAAAAAGTTTTGAGATTTACATTCAACCCCCCTTCTGTAAATCTCATTGTTAGTTCACTAGGAATAACAAGGTTATTGCAGGCTCTGGACACAGTAAGTGAGGGCAATAAACTCTTTAAGAACAGCCTCTTTCTCTTGAGGTATTGGTGACCCAGCTGTGTTGAAAGCTTCATTATGATAAGCTTTCTTTCTCGTCTTCTTTTTATTTAATAGTTTCTGATTATATTATATGTTTGGCCTTCGTGACTTGTTTTCGTTATTGATGGTTTTGGCTTGTTCTTGTTATTGAATATATAACTGTCTCGTTGTGTTAATTTAGTCATAGTACTATTGATTTTCCCAATAATCTAACAATCTTGAAGAGTTTACTTTTTATATTGCAATTTAACAAGATGGTTAACGAAAGTGAGACTCCTGTTAATGTTGATGAGACTCTTGTTGATGGTGGTTCTGGTTCTGGAGTTACTGCGTCCATCATAGACAGGACCACGTACAGATTTCCTCAGCCTATTAATTTATCGGGCATGCCTGATAAATTCAGTGGGGGGCTTCTTTTTCTCGCTGGAAGAAAAAGATGAAGCTCTGGTTAACTGTTAAGGGTCTATGGCCGGTGGTGCAATATGATCCTCCTGTTGTGGATCAAGAAAAGATGAACAAACCATGTTGGTCTTGTGGACAGGTCGGTCACTGGAGCAAGGACTGTCCAAGTAAGAAAGCTAAGAAAGCTGGAGTGGTAGCTCAAGCAAATACTGTGCTTGGACTTGGAACCACGAGTGGGCCTATAGCTAACATGGTCATTGGTGAGGTTGTTGCCTCTGAAATCGATGATGGGTATGTTACTTACAATCATGTACTACTTTCCACTTATCTGTCACATGAGTAGTTGATTGATACTGGAGCTAATGTATATATTTGTGTTGATATTAGCTTGTTTGTATTTTATCAACAGACTCATGGAGTGACAATGACGATGGGGAATTCTAGTGCTACACAAATGCTTGGAATAGGAAATGTGGACCTGAAATTTGCTTCTGGGCGGATTCTATCTCTCACTAGAGTGCATCATGTTCCCTCTATTCGTAGAAATATTATTAGTGGAAGCTGTTTAGTTAAAATGGCTTTGAACTTTCTCTGAAATGTAATAAAGTAGTTATTACGCATAATGGTACATTTTTTGGCAAGGGTTACTTGTCTGACGGTTTATTTTTAATAAATGTGGAGCCTGTTTTGGGAAGTTTTATTAATGATAATGTTGCACCTTCTGTTAATTGTGTAAAATCATCTGATTTGTGGCACTTACGACTTGGTCATTTAAATTTTGGTGCTCTAAAAGAATATGATGAATTTAGAGTTGATTCCAAAGCATGCCATTGATAAGAAAACTAAATATCAAGTATGTGTGACTGCTAAACTAACAAGAAAACCATTTCATAATGTTGTACGGGATTCTGGCTTGTTAGATTTAGTATACACAGACATATGTGCATTTGGTGGTGTGTTGACTAAGGATCATTGTAGATATTTCATTACCTTTATAGATGATTGTAGTAGATATTGTTATGTTTATTTGCTTAAACATAAAGATGAAGCACTAGATAAATTCATTATGTTTAAAAATGAAGCTGAAACACAAACTGGAAAAGTACTTAAATGGTTGAGATCGGATAGAGGTGGTGAGTATACGAGTACCTCGTTTAATGAATTTTATGCAAGCAATGGTAAAGTTCATGATGTGACTCCACCATACACACCTGAGTCTAATGGGGTGGCAGAGCGAAAAAACAGAACTTTTAAAGTTATGATTAACAGGTATGCTGATTATTTCGGGGTTGCCTAAGTACATGTGGGGAAAGGCTCTGAATACGGCTTGCCATATTCTGGACAGAGTCCCTCTGAAACACATGGAAAAGACTCCTTATGAAATATGGAGAAAGCGTAAAACTAGTTTGAATTACCTTCGTGTATGGTGGTGCCTTGCCAAGGTGCTTGTCCCTGAACACAAGAGAAAGAAACTAGGACCAAAAACTGTTGATTGTGTCTTTCTGGGCTATCTTGAAACCACAATTGCTATGAGATTTTTAGTCTTAAAATCTGACATAGATGGTATTGTGGCAAATGCGATAGTTGAGTTTCGTGATGCAACATTCTTTGAGGATGTGTTCCCTATGAAGACTGGTATACCTCAAGGTACTTCTGATGATGATCCCACTCGCACATCGAGTTCCATTCCCAATCATGTGGAAAGGATGTCAAATATGGGGGCGGATCCTGGTAGAAGCTCTACTCCTAATGAAGTAGAGGAACCTAGAAGGAGTAAGTGTGCAAGGGTAATCAAGGACTTTGGAAGTGATTATGTCACTTACAATGTCGAGGAAGAACCTTTAACTTTTCGTCAGGCCATGGATTCTTCGGAGTCGAGGCACTGAAAAGACGTTGTGAAGAGTGAGATGGACTCTATTGTCTCTAACAGAACATGAGAGTTAGTCGATCTCCCTCCTGGCTGTCCTACTATATGATGTAAATGGATTTTCAAGAGGAAGTTAAACCCTGATGGCTCAATAGATAAGTACAAGGCTAGGCTAGTTGCTAAGGGCTTGAGGCAAATAGAAGGAATTGGCTATTTTGATACATACTCTCCTGTTGCTAGAATGACAAAAATCAGATTGCTTATTGCATTGGCTTCCGTACATGGTCTTATCATCCATCATATGGATGTAAAGACAGTTTTTCTTCATGGTGACCTTGAAGAAGAGATTTATATGGATCAACTTGAGGGTTTTGTTGTTTCTGGTAACGAAAGGAAAGTATGTAAGTTAGTTAAATCCATTTATGGCCTAAAACAAGCTCCTATAGACTGGCATAAGAAGTTTGATGAAACTATTTTAGGCTTTGAGTTTTTAGTTAATGAAAGTGACAAGTGTGCCTACTATAAGGTTAGAGGAAATGAATGTGTGATTGTGTGCCTATATGTGGATGATATTTTGTTGTTTAGAACCAATATTGAGATTATTAACGAGACAAAGAGTTTCTTCAAAAGGCACTTTGAGATGAAGGATATGGGTGAAGCTAGTGTGATTCTTGGGATCAAGTTGACTCGGCTAATTGATGGAATAACCTTGTCACAGTCTTATTATATAGAGAAATCTATACTTGAGAAGTATGGTTATTCAAATTGTAGAATCGCTAGTGCTCCATTCGATCCTAAAGTTGGCCTTATCAAGAATAGTTATGGTGTTCCTGTGTCTCAGTTAAGGTATTCTCAGATTATTGGTAGTTTGCAATATCTTGCTAATGTGACTAGACCAGACATTTCTTATTATATTTCTAAGTTAGCTAGATATACAAGCTATCCGAACAAGACTCATTGGGAGGCACTGGATAGAGTTCTTAGATATTTTAAGGGAACTATTTCCCTTGGTTTGCATTACCGGAGATTTTCGGGGTACTCGAAGGGTACAGTGATGCAAGTTGGATAACTAAGAAATCCAGTTCTAATGGAGTGACTGGATATATGTTCACCCTTGGGGGTGCAACAGTATCCTGGAAGTCTTTTAGACATACTTTAATTACTCAGTCTACTTTCGAGACTGAGTTGTGTGCATTGGATACCACGGGGACAGAGGCTGAATGGTTACATGGACTGATGTCAATGTTACCTGTAGAAAGCAAACCGCTTCCTGCCATTTTTGTTCATTGTGATAGCGATACAACTATCGACAAAATCATAAGTGTGAAGTATAATGCTAAAATAAAGAGACATATCCAAGTTATACTTAAGTATATAAGGGGTCTTGTGTCTGATAGGATTATTTCTATAGAGTTCATAGGAACTCAGGATAATATAGCAAATCCTTTGACTAAGGGGCTTGAGCATGTTGTGGTCCTTAAGTCGAGGTTGGGGATGGGACTGATAACCCATCATGGTTCATCTACAGTGGGAACCCAATACACCTGAGAGGAGATCCCTCGAAGTGTATTCAATGTGGTAATAACAAGTTGTAAGGATGAATCGGTAGTACCTTTACTATATATAGATTGATACTTCATATTTGAGTCTATCCCCTGGAAACCTCAAAAGGTACTGAAACTGCTAGTAAAGCAAGAGTTTTTAGAACTTTGAATGGGGTCAAGTCGTAAGACGATATGTTAGCAGTACATCTTTGGAGATGCCCAGCTAAGCGAATATTATTGTGAGGTCGCAAGCGTTATTCCTCGAAGCATTCGATGAACAGGATCGAGACACAACCATAACGTCTCAAAGCCGTAGATCTGAACATAGCCTTTGACTTGTCATCGTCTATGGAGTATGGTTACACTGCACGGATAAAGATTCAAGGTGAAATATTCCATCTATATCTAGTAGCCATCGAAGTAGAGGACTTAGGAGGGTTCAAACCCGGAAGGGTACCGACTCGAAAAACAAGTCATGATAAAATCAGGTATGTATTTCTGTATGAATTTGTGGGGGATTGTTAGAAAATGGAACCAACTTAAGACGCAATAGAGATTCATGGGCATGAATATAAATTCATGGCCATGAATTTTTTCTGGGTTTTTTTTAAAAAATAACTAATAGTTGGAAGTTTGTTCCTTTCTAAGAGGACTTAAACTTTCATGTTTGGATCTAAGACATTTTCTTAGTGGAATCCATAAATAAATGGAGTTGTAATGGCTAGCTTGAAATGGGTTTGTGGTTGATTAAGTTGTAAGAACTTGAGTACCACATTGATATGGTAAAAAATGTTGGTGGCTTTATACAGTATAACATGCAAGTGTTGTGCACAACTACTAAGGCATGTGGGTATGCATGGGTGTTGTGTGGGCCTCGTACGCACACACACACACGCGCCGCCGCCGCCTCGCCTCGCCTATCCACGACACGACACGACACGGGTCAGGTCGAAGGGCGATTTGGGCGAATGTCTTGGCGTCTCGCGTACGCGAGGCAACCTGGGCGAGGGATTTTACTATTTTTTTAATTAAATAAATATACTATTTTTTTAATTAAATAAATAGTGACTTAAATATTATGTGTTAATTTTTTTTATAAGAAACCCTAGCAGCCTCCTGATCTCATCTCATTTGTCTCTCTCTGAATTTATACATATATACATAGGTTTTCCGGGCGACTGAGGTCTGATCGCCGTTGAACATCGTGCTGCTGTGAGATCAGTTTTTTGTTGTTGTTTTATCCTGGGAAGGTTATTGCAGGCTCTGGACACAGTAAGTGAGGGCAATAAACTCTTCAAGAACAGCCTCTTCCTCTTGAAGGATTGGTGACCTAGCTGTGTTGAAAGCTTCATTACGATAAGCTTTCTTTCTCGTCTTCTTTTTAATTAACAGTTTCTGATTATATTCTGTGTTTGGCCTTTGTGACTTGTTTTCATTATTGGTGGTTTTGTCTTGTTCTTGTTATTGAATATATAACTGCCTTGTTGTGTTAATTTAGTCATAGTACTATTGATTTTCCCAACATATAGTCACATTGAATTATTCTTTATCTCACATTCAATTCACTACATGTTTCTTATAATATTCGATACATATTTTAAAGTGAATATAAAGTATACTTCCCTCATTTATTTTTAAAATTTTCTTTTTCTGTATTAAACTATAAACATTAAATTTTTATTAAAAAATTATCAAAATAATTTATATAATTATACTTTAGAGGAACATTAAAATGCGTGTTGAACTCCGTATCCCTAATGGACAACCCCAATGGGACTGAGGGAGTACTAATTATATTTGTTTTTTACACAAAGTCGTGGCATCCTAGTTAGAAAGCACTGTTGTAAAAAGTCATCGATTTTATCGATTAATCACCCAATTAATTATTTCAATATGTTCTGCCGATTCGATTTGTAATCCGATTAATCAGTGCACTTTTTTCTTAAATTAATATATTTAGTTTAATAAATTAATTATTTTTATATTTTAACAAACACGTTCGATTAATACTCTGATTAATCTGAATCATCAATTATCCGATAAATATTAAAAAATTGCTTAATCGAATAATACCAATTTTCGCTTTTTATAACAATGTTAGAAAGTGGTCATGTTGGGTTCTCTTTATGTGTTTCGGAAAAAGCAGAGAATTCACAGTGATATCCAAATTAGGAGCGTCTCCAAGAAAAACCCCTATTTTGACTTTCTTGAATATAATAAAATAATTGTTACCTAAAATATAGAAAATCAAAAAGTTATTTTACTCCAATAATGTTACATATACTTATTACCTATAATTTAAAAAATAATATTTATTTAACATCTTAGGTAATATAGATAAGGAATGAGAGAGGCTGGATATATATATATATATATATATTATATTTTAAGGAATAGATGGTGATGTGACATTCAGGGGAATTGAAAGAGAAGTCAGTTTTTTTTATAGAGAAGTCATTTTACTTGTAGAGAAGTCATCTCACTTATAGAGAAATCACTTTGTCTGTATAGAAGTCAAATACATATAAAGAAGTGGAGATATTGACAAGTCAAATACATGTAGAGAAGTGGAGATGTCGACAAGTCAAATGCATGTATAGAAGTGGAAATATCGAGAAGTCATTTTACATCACGATATGGACATCTTTATATACTTTGAATATCTCGACAAAAACTTCAATTACAGAGTGTATCTATCATGAAGATTTCAGATTACCAGTCAACAAACCATTTCATCATTAAAATGCAAAGTCTACAAATGAAGGTTGAAGAGTGCAAGATCAAGGGCCAAGATGAACTAGATAAAGGAGTGTAGCAAACTTGGAAGATAATATGCAGATATGCAGCGCTTGAAATAGAAATAGACAAAAAAAGCTTTAGAAAATATGTTAGTCTATTTTAGTGCAATCTCTTTAAACTATGCATGCTCATCTATAAAGCATGTCACGAGTCCTTTGTTCCAGTGGCAACTAAACAGTCTAAATTTTCTTGTATTCTCTCAAGTAAAAACTAAGTTCTTTAATATCAAGAACTTAGATTTGTAGCACAACCCAATTGATTTTAAATAAAAGTCAAGTGAGTTTTGATAAATATTTTTCTGCATCATTTACAGTTAATAGATTATCACTACAAAGTACTTTAGTTGTTAAGTTCAAAGTAAGCCAAACACTAAACTTTATTTCTTGAAAATAGTTAATAAAGTTTGTAAGTAAAAATCAAGAAACACTTATTCACCCCCTCTGTGTGCATTTCATACTTAACAACCAGGATCCTTCTAAAACAGTTGTGAATTTTCATAATTTAAGTATAATAATATAAATTATTGATGAATTACCAAGTGTTTGTCAATTTTTCTTGTTCATGAATATTTGTCGGTGCAATATTTTTTTGGGTAATTTTTTTGCATAAAAAGAAAAAGGAAATACAAAAAGAAGAAATTTATCCCGAGACAAGCTAAGGGACTTCACATCTGAGAGAAACTACAGAACACAATCATTAAGCAAATTAAAAACAACTTTTAAACCCGACTATAACTAATCATCCCTTGCCCATATTTGAAAGAAATTATGAACTTGACATTCTTTATCAAACCAACTTGAAGACTTTAATCTACTCCTGAGGAGAAGATTCCCTTGATGAACTAAATCCATAGGGGCGGAACAAGCTGAATCACGGTACCTTCTATCTCTCTCTCTCTCTCCATATTAAGTAGAAGCCAATTTGAAATAAAAGTGCATGGATAGAGTGCTGAAGATTTGAGGCATCAAAATTATCTAGTTCTAGCATGAGACGATCCCATGAATCTGGCATAACATTGCATCGGTTATTGATTACTTTAGAGAACATAAGCTGGGTAAAAGAGCACTCAAGGAACATGTGGTGAGAGTTTTTAGTGCCATTAATACAAAAATAGCAAGTTTTGTCTGAAACCATGCCATAGGTGAAAAAGTTTTGATAGTGTGTTAATTCGATCATGCATAATGATCCAGTGAAGGAAAGAATATCTTGGGACATATAGACGATGACACACACTAGCTGTCCAAGGAAGCACCACCTTGTGATTTCTAATAGCCTCCCAGATGTGGGAAATCTTTACTTTGATGCAAGAAATCCCATCCCATTTAAGAGAGTTACAAGAGTGTGTATTAAGGGGAGTTGTGTACTCGAAATCTCGCATCCACATCATAGGGCCAATCGATAAAGGAAGAGACCAACCTGTGGTGTTAATGATGTCTGCCACTTTAGCATTTACATCCAAGTCAGATTACAGAATTTGCTTATCCTGATTAGAAGTACAAAAAGCCATGTTATTACACCAGGGATCAAACCAAAAAGAAGTTTGTTCACCATTCTCGATAATGTAACCAAAGTGAGAAAGAATCAAGGGACGTAACTGTAGAACTAATTTAAAAATCTAGGAGCAAGACTGAGAGCGTAAAAAGGTCCAAAAAGAAGAGCCTTTAAGAATAAATGAACGAACACAAGAAGCCCAAAGCAATTTTGAAGAAGGATTAATGATGAAAATAAAATATTTAATAATTAATGCACGATTACAGTCATATAAGTTCTTCATACTTAAATCTCCTTCTTTCTGAGTCTTGTGACTGTACTCCATGCTACTTTAGTTGTTTTGCCTGAACTATTACCATTCCACAGAAAATAGGAGAGCAATGATTGGACTGAGTGAATCACTCCCATGGGTAAGATAAATTGGGCTGACCAAAATGCTTGAATAGCAAACAAAACTGATTATTAGTTGGAGTCTCCCTGCATAAGGTGGAAACCATCCGGTTTGCAACATCCTGGAGTACATTTGCAAAATATCAATTACTCTTCGAGTGATTAGCTTTAAGACATGGGAAAGATGAGAGATTATCCAACACATTCGTAATCAACTTTAATGAACCTTTATCACCATGACAGAAAAGAATCAGGTCATCTGCAAAGCATAAATGGTTGAGCTCTAAATGTTTAGCTCGAGAGTGAAATTTAAAATTTGGGTTCTTCTAGAAAGCATTTAACATAGTAGAAGCACATCCATGGAAATTATGAAAAGAAAAGGACGGGTCCCCTTGTCGAATACCACGGGAGCTGAAAAAATAACCAACTTGATTACTATTAGCATTTACTGAGAATCTAGGGGTAATAACACAGGAAATAACATAATTAATAAAATGAGGAGGGAATCCTTGGAGAATAAAGTTATCAATGATGAACTGCCAATTCAAGGAATTAAAAGCCTTATGTAAGTCCATCTCGAAGGAAGCTCTAGCAGAACCTCTATTAGATGTATACTCCTGAAAAATTTCTTACGCAATGAAAATATTATCAGAAATTCATTTATCTTTGACAAACACAGCCTGAGATTTATCTATGATTGATGGAAGGATGCTTTTAAGATGACCTGCAATAATTTTTGTTATGCATATGTACAGCGCGGAAAAAAATTTGGACATAAGTCAGTCATGCTAGTGAGATTCTCACATTTAGGAATTATAGCAATAGAAGTTGCATTGATGTAGTGCAACATGATACCTGAATCAAAGAAGAAATGCAATTCTTTAATGAAATTGTGACCTAAAATGTCCCAAGCATTCTCGGTGCAATATTTATAAATCTTATAACTATACTATTCATATTTATATTAAAAATCACACCAACATCGTACACGGTCCATACATCATAGGAAGGTGCAACAAAATATACATATATATATATAGGAAGGTGCGACATATATATATATATATTACATAAATGTTAAATATTGATGGTACAAGAAGCTAATTGGCGAGTAAAGTCTCATAAAGATAGATAATATATGAAACCATAAAATTGTGATCTAGTACGTAAACTTTAAAAAATATCAAAAATCAACATCGGTTAGGTTCTAGTATATCCTCCAGAGGATGAAAGAAATAAGTTTTGATGTAGTTTTTTTACTGCGACATAGGAAAGTAGTAACTGAGCGATCGAGCAATATAAAGCAACAAAATATCTGTACTAAAGAATACATTTAGTAAAATATAATAGTCGACCCACTCTGATCGGTTAAATCTATTTTTCAATAATATTTATATTACTCGCGTCTCTTCAATTTATTTCTAAAGTGTACTAACACTAGATTTTTCAAATTACACCTTTTACCTTTCTTCCAATAACATATCTGGTACAAAAGCATGTCCTATTTTGTCCATATTTTTTGTCTTGCATATATCCATCTTAAGTCATGAACCGACCCATACCCAGTTCACACTATTCTTTCATACGAACATGGACTATCTGATAAGATAACATATCTTGGGCTTTCTAACTCGTGCACAACATGTACTATCTAGATAATAAATGGACCTTACGTATAATAGTTTAAACATAATTTTAATAACTCGTGTTAAATACCAAATTTGATTTTTTTTTTCACAGTGGATATGCTTGCATCATGGAATTTTGAATTATAAGACATTAGTTATCCTTCATATACATGGATTCCATCACATCTTGCCTCATTTGTGGTTACATTTTTTGATTTCTATATTTGTTATCTGACACTACAACGGTGTCCTGCTTTGGAGTTTCTTGACGTGTTTTAATTCAACATTTTACACACCTAGATGGACAATTGGTACTAAAATTTTCATTTCCGGTAATGTCATCATTAATTTTTCAGTGATGTTTTGAGGTCGAAAGCAACTTTCTCTTGGACCACTGTCTCCTTCTTCTGCACAAGATAGTTTGTTTATGTCTTATAAGTAAACATATACATCTATTGTTTGTTATTATATTATGTTTATAATGATCGGATCGTAAACTATCAACAATGGAAAATAATTGGAATAAAATAATATTGATTCATACAGAGGAAAAGGTTCTCTATTCATTCAAACTATGTACCTATGGGATATTGGAAGAGGAAAAAATCCCAAAATTTCATATAGTATTTTTTATCAAAAAAAATGATTTACTTTGTACCATTTGCTCAATGAGAAATATGTCAAATTAGAAAGGATTAAACCTGTGAAACTTAAGGAATGATAGAATAGAGAAAAAAAATATTCAATAAAAAGGTAAACTAAGTAAATATAGAAGAACCCAGATTTCAAATGAACAAATTCGAACTTGAAAATGATTTTTCCGATTCTCAAAAAAAGAGGGAAAAATGATTGATCGACAAATATCACTTATTTTTATAATAAGATCGTGACTTGATACACATGTCTGAGAATGAGAAAATCTTCTCCTTTTAGTTTGATAATAATCAATAAATGAAAGTGTTCAATTGGAATATGAAAAGTGACTAAATTGGTCTTAGTTATCATTCGAGACATAGTGAAAAGGGGAGGGTATTCTCGAACGCGTAAAAGGATACAATGACTTTTAATCTCATGTACGTTTCCGTAAAGTGGCATTACCGGTGACTTATCTGTCAACTTTTTCGCTATCACCCCCCATAAATCAAATTATGCCCTACATAAAGTTGTCAGAGTGTGATTAACCTCTGTTTACATGCCATGAAGTGTATTGTGCATGAACGAGGTTTTCAAAATTTGCCACCTTTTTTGATACTTTATGGAACACTTCACACTCCATTTGCTCAATCACAATTCTCTTTTTCATTTTTAACCTAGGACCTGGATTAACCTCACCCTCTCCATTTTCAAAGCTATGTTGCAGTTAAAGTTGTTGCATGTGAGGTCTTCATCCAATATCGATGTCAAGAAGGTCCCTTAACACTACACCATAAAATGCCTACTATAACACCAAAAAAATGTCGCATTAGGGGGTAAATATGTTGCTCTTGCCCCATTTTTAAGCTAAGGTAACATTTTCTTAAAGAAAGGTTTTTCCATGTTGCCTTAGGGGTCTAAGGTAACATCTTCGGTGCCTAAGGCAACATCGTGTTTTAACTTGTTTATATGTTGCCTTAGCTTGCTAATATAACAGAAAGAGAGATCAGTTGTAACTTATTTTTTATGTTACCTTAGAGTTCTAAAATGTTTTTAAAAAAATGGGACCCACATTAGGGCCCACGTTTATTACGTGGAATATGGGTCCAATTTTTTTGTTATTATAACATTTTATAAAGCTAATGTAACACTTTGATAATAAAAAAAATGAAAATGTGTTGTTGATATTTATGCAATCCCAAAAACAAATTCATTAACCCAACGATCCATCCAACAATACCATTTCATTAAACCAATGTACAATTAAATGTACTATATCTAATACATCCCAAACTTCTTAATCTACTAAATACAAATATTACAAGTCTAATTTACGAGAATCGCAATTAAGTTAACTAACCCGACAGCTATCTTTAGCTATCTCCTTGAAGATCAGTCTACCAAGGCTCTTTTCCACTAATTGATGTATATTAGGACTGGGGATATTGATTGTCCAGAAAACGTAGTTGTTAACATCTGGACAAGGGCATTTACATAAGAAAGCCATTTCAATGGTGTCTGTGCCACAAAAACTTCTGTTTGCTATTCTAAATCCTGCAAAGCATATCACTCAATAAGCATTCGAATTTGCTCTACTCGTTGTACCCTGTTTGTAGAACAAGGTGTGGGGACAGAAAAAATGATACAGACTAGTAAGTCTTAATATTTTCTAGTACATATATAGAAAGATAGATCATGTACCATATTTTTGAGGGTTTTGAATGAGTTCCATCAGAGAATTGTACACATCCAGGTAAACCATCCTTGCGTTAGGAAGACGGTTGTTGAGAGACTTCATTTCATCTGACAGTTTAACGTTGAATAACTGTGCTAGTTCATTGTAATTTTTTGCACATTGTCTTTGCACTCCTCCTTGTAGTGTCCTCTATGATGGAAGACATCCAATATGTGGTATTCCAAATACACCTATTCGATGAGCACCCAATTTGTACAACTTCTTTACATCTATAAATTCAGAATCTATCAAAAATAGATGTGAAAGTAGATCTACAGTTCTTACAAAATTGTGAGTGTTATAACTTATAATATATCTCCAGCGTTAACTATATCATGGCATGTTTCTGAAGTAACAAATTTTGTGGTTTCGTGCTGTATGTGTACCTGCGCAAAGCCAGATGCTGAATAGATCAGAAGATCACTATATGAAGAGTAGTCATAATGTAGTCTCCTAATAGGATTATTGAAATAAGTGTTGTTAATGTCATTGTTGCCTGCAACTACTATAAACAGGTTGTTGGTCAATATCGCGCATGTTGTTTGAGCTCCCACTGCAACTTTCAGCTTTGTGATGTACTCATTAAATAAATCTATCTGATCTGATAACGATATAACTGATTGTTTTATCACGAGTAAGAGAAAACGAAAAATGATTAATAAAAAGATCTGAATGTGCACTTTCAAGAGGCTAAAAATAAAAATAATATGTTGTCTGCAGAGTTGAAATGTCCACCGCAAGCTTAGATGTTAAAGGATCAAATCCTGCACTGCCTAAAGCAAAGTTCACTCATGTTTGATTTCTTGTACAGTCAAATTATGTCAGCAGCATGACTCAGCTCCAGCTCATTAATCTTATAGTAACAAACCAAATTTACAATGTCAGCAGATAGTAGGTATATACAGTTATTAAATATTCTGGTCATGGAGTATACAACTAACAAAAATTAATATACAGTTATACACCAACTTGGTCAGGTAATGTACAAAAACTATAAGAGCAAGCAATAAATTTAAAAATGTTGTTTAAAAGTTTAGTTATGCTAGCCAAAGAGTTTTCACATTCCTAAAAGTGTAAGTGAGGACACTATTACAAATAAGTGATGACATACAAATAATATAAGATATAGTTATGAATGAAATTAGATAAGTGATCCACCTATGAAGGTGCTGACAACAATCAAACTGTAGATGGTTTCACAGAGCTCTTGCTCCACCTGAGCATGAGTAACAAGGAACTCAATTGGTTTAGAGGAATCATAAGTGTCATATGGCATGGGAACATCATCCAATTCCTGTTGGGTAAACTCCAGTTCTGTAGATTTGAAACCATGATGCATCTGAAACCAAGAAAAAAGTATGATATCGAGAATTATATTTGCAACTGAAAAAATGCATACACATAGACTATGTTTATCGTATCACGAACCATTGCATCAGAGACGCCAGGACTGTTAGATATATTTGTGATGTCATGTCTAATATGATTTGTGTTTAGTTTTCAGATCTTACTTAACAGGACAAATCAGTACTTAACTGAAAATCAGTACTTATACTGAAGTCTGGACTTAAGATATGAGAACTTAAGTTGTCAGAACTTAAGTTATCAGGAGATAATAGCAGGACTTAAGGAGACTTTCAGATAAGGAAGGCGGCTGATTGAAGGAAAGAAGATCGAGACTGAAACAAGAAGAGATATGCATGAAGAAGAATTCTATGAAGAATATAATACTTGGAAGAAAAGATAACTGATTGATATATATTAGGAAGCAGAATTATATTCGATATCAATTAGAAGATTATCTTGTAACTGTGTAGTATAAAAACACAGACATAGGGTTTACAATATATGTGTTATCTTAATTGAGATTATTATTCATTATAACTCTAGCAGCTCACGTGATAATTTGTTCATCACTGAGAGATAACAGTTCTTTGTAACAGAGTTTATTGTGTTGAATAAAATCTGTGTTTTGTTACTTGAGTTCTTATATTCGATTTGATTATAGTAAACGCTGTATTTAACTCCCTTCTACAGTGTGTGTGACCTAACAAGTGGTATCAGAGCAATCTGTTAACATACATACAGTAAAGATCCAAAAACAATCATGTCCGAGGAAGCACAAACTCCAACCAAGCCCACCAAAACTAAAGAAACTCCAAAGACTCAAATCTATAATCGATATGAGACTATTAGGGTTCCCATACTGAAACCTTCTGAGTATCCCATATGGAAGGTGAGGATGTCTATGTTTCTGGAAGCTACAGATCTAGAATACCTTGACAGAATTAATGAAGGACCACATAAGCCAACCAAGCTCTCTGTTGTAGTTGCAGATCAGCCAGCACAGACCGTACCAAAGGAGAAAAGTGAATATACAGCTGAAGATATCTCATCTATTGCAAAGGATGCAAAGGTAAGACATTTGCTGCATAGTGCCATTGATAATGTCATGTCAAACAGGGTAATTAACTGCAAGACTGCAAAGGAGATATGGGATGCCTTGGAGACAAGATGCCAGGGAACTGATTCAATTAAGAAGAACATGAGGACTATACTCACTCAAGAGTATGAGCACTTTGACTCAAAACCTGATGAGTCATTAACTGGTTTATATGATAGATTTGTCAAATTCTTGAATGATCTGTCACTGATGGATAAGGAATATGATCTTGAAGATACTAATCTCAAATTTCTTTTAGCTCTTCCTGAAAGTTGGGATTTGAAGGCCACAACTATAAGAGACAACTATGCTCTTGATGAAACTACTCTTGATGAAATTTATGGTATGCTCAAGACTCATGAACTTGAGATGGATCAAAGAAGCAAGAGGCATGGGAGAAAGTCAAGGACAGTTGCTCTTAAGGCTGAGGAGGAATCCCCTAAAGTGGTTGTCTCAAAGAAAGACAAAGGAAAGGCTCTCATCACAAAGTCTGATACTGAGTCATCAAGTTCTGATAGTGATGAGGATTCAGAAACTGAAAGTCTATCTGAGATGGACCCTGATGAAGAGATGATGAAGCTGTGTGCTCTTATGGTGAAAGAAATCACAAAGATTGCATACAGGAAATTCAGAAGGGGAAAGAAGTTTTCCAGAAAAGGTGCAAGTTCTGATAAGAAAGGTTTCAGAAAATCTGAAGGCAAAGGAGGAAAGTCTGACAGAGGAGATTACTCAAATGTCAAATGCTACAACTGTGGTGAGAAAGGCCACATATCTCCTGATTGCAAGAAAGGAAAAAGTGATAAAGGCAAGGCTCTTGTCATAAAGAAGAAAAGCTGGACAGACACTTCAGATTCTGAAAGTGAGGTGAACTATGCTTTGATGGCAAATGCTGATAGCAGTTCTGAAGCTGCTGTGTTAAAGGTACCTCAAACAACTTATGCTTTTCATACTGATGATATTACTGAGTTGAGAAGATATCTTAAAACCATGTTCATTAGTTATAGAGATCAAACTTTAACATGTGAAAGATTAACTTCTGAAAATCTTGCTTATAAAAAGAGGAATGATTATTTTGAAAAAGAGTTAGTTATGTTCCATCAAACTCAGAAAGATAGAGATGATGCTTTCTATGTTAGAGATGAAGTGCTTAAAATGAATGAATCTCTAAAAATTGAGTTAGAAAAGAAAAGAGAGATTATCAGGACTTGGACTAACTCTGGCAGAACAACCCAGAATCTGTTAAGTAGTGGAAACTGGAAAGAGGGCTTAGGTTATGGAGATGATAAGAATAATAAAGGAACTGTAGAAATTGAGCCTATAGTTGCTAAACAAAAGCCAAAGGTAAATCCTGTTAAATTTGTAGCTGTAAAGTCTGATATTGATAAATCAGAAGTTAAAGAGAAATTAACTTCTGAAAAACCAAAACAGGATAAGCCAACTGAAGTTAACATAGGCTTAATGACAAAGAAGCAGCTTAAGCATAAGCTGAAAGATGTTAAGAATGTAAACAAGGTAAAGCCACCTAGGAAAAATAGTAATGGAAAGGAAGGTATGAATAAAAGCAATGATTATAAGCCTGTTCCTAATGCTCCTAGAAAGAAATGTTATAACTGTGGAAATTCTAACCATCTGGCTTCTTTTTGTAGGAAGAATAAAAACATAAACTCCTTACCTTCAAAATTAGGAGTTAAGAGTCAGTCTATTAGATATAGGCCACAAAATCCTTGTTTTCATTGTGGTAGTTTATGACATTCCATTTATACTTGTAAAGAATATCATAGTCTGTACTATGATTATAATCAAATAAAACCTTCTTTAAAGAAAGTTAGTATTATTCCTTCTAGTGTAAGTTCTGATGCAAAGTCTGATACTGTAATTTCTGATAAGAAAAATGTTAACAAACTTAATAAGGCCAAAGGATCCAAGCAAGTATGGGTCCTTAAAACTAATCATTAGTGGTCTTTGTGATTTCAGGTTAACAGGAAAAACATCCTAGTTCTGGACAGTGGATGTTCAGGACATATGACTGGAAACAAAGCCCTGCTATCAGACTTTGTGGAGAAAGTTGGCCCAGGTGTTTCTTATGGAGATGACAATATGGGAAAACCTCGGGGATATGGCAATATCAATCTTGGGAATGTCATCATTGAAAAAGTAGCTCTAGTCTCAGGACTTAAATACAATTTTCTTAGTGTTAGTCAAATTTGTGACAGAGGTTATCATGTGGATTTCTTTGAAGAACACTGTGAAGTTGTAAGAAAATCTACAGGCAAAGTTGTTCTGAAAGGATACAGGCATGGTAACATTTATGAAGCTAAGTTTTCAACAAGTACTGATGGTTCTGCAATCTGTCTGTTAAGTAGAGCATCAATTGAAGAAAGCTGGGATTGGCACAAGAAACTCTCTCATTTAAATTTCAACAACATAAATAAACTAGTCAAGAAAGATCTTGTGAGAGGACTGCCAAAATCAGTATTTGCTCCTGATGGTCTTTGTGATTCATGTCAAAAGGCAAAACAAAGAAAATCTTCATTCAAGAGCAAGACTGAATCTTCAATTCTTGAGCCTTATCACCTACTACATGTTGATCTATTTGGTCCAATGAATGTCATGTCTATTTCAAAGAAGAGATATGCTATGGTCATAGTAGATGAGTTTACCAGATACACATGGGTGTATTTCTTGCACACAAAAACTGAAACTGTATCTATCTTGATTGATCATGTCAAACAACTGGATAAATTGGTTAAAGACTCTATGAAAATCATAAGAAGTGATAATGACACTGAGTTCAAGAATTTGACTATGGAAGAGTTCTGCAAAGACCATGGAATAAAGCAGGAATTCTCTGCTCCTGGAACTCCACAGCAAAATCGAGTTGTTGAAAAAAAAGAATAGAACTCTTATTGAAGCTGCATGAACTATGCTTGATGAAGCAAAGTTACCAACCTACTTTTGGGCTGAAGCTGTGCAGACTGCTTATTTTAGTCAGAATGCAACACTTATCAACAAGCATAGAAAGACACCATATGAGATGCTGAAGAAAAAGAAGCCAAATCTGAAGTATTTTCATATATTTGGATGCAAGTGTTTTGTTCTTAAGACTCATCCTGAACAGATATCCAAATTTGATCTAAAAGCTGATGAAGGAATTTTTTGTTGGATATCCACTTTCCACAAAAGCCTTCAGAGTCTACAATTTAAGAACAAGGGTTATCATGGAACCTATCAATGTCTCTTTTGATGATAAGAAGATTACAGGACTTGAAGATTTCAATGATCATGATCAGCTGAGATTTGAGAATGAAGTTTTAAATTCTGATTCTGTAAATCCTGACAGTCTAAATCCTGATACTGCAAATTCTGATGGATTAAACTCTGATGTCATTGAAACTGTGATAACTATGCCAAAGGAAAATGCACCTGTGCAGGGGGAGCATATTGAAGATACAACCACATCTTTCTGATTCATCAAGCTCTGATGGGTCAAGTTTTGATAATTCTGGAAACTCAAATTCTGATAATTCTGGAAACTCAAATTCTGAAGGATCCAACTCAGAGAGCATAATTTCAAGGGGAGCATCAGAAAATGTTGATGGAGACAACATGGATCATGGGGGAGCATCCAGTTCTAGAGATAACCTTCCATCTGCAAGGAAGTGGACTAAAGCACATACACCTGACTTGATTATTGGAAATCTTGATGCAGGTGTCAGAACTAGAACAACTACATCAAATGAATGTCTCTATCACTCTTTTTTCTTTCTCAGGCTGAACCAAAGAAAGTGGAAGAAGCTCTTCAAGATGCTGATTGGGTGCAAGTAATGCAGGAAGAGTTAAATGAATTTGAAAGAAACAAAGTCTGAACCCTGGTGCCAAGACCAAAGAACAGATCAATTGTTGGTACAAAGTGGGTGTTCAGAAACAAAACTGATAGCGATGGCATAATTACAAGGAATAAAGCAAGGCTGGTTGCAAAAAGATATTCTCAACATGAGGGAATTGATTATGATGAAACATTTATACCAGTTGCTAGATTGGAAGCCATAAGGATATTTTTGGCTTATGCTGCTCACAAAAAGTTTACAGTCTTTCAAATGGATGTAAAAAGTGATTTTCTTAATGTAGAATTGGAAGAAGAAGTATATGTTGAACAACCTCCAGGTTTTGTAGATTGAAAATTTCCTCATCAGGTCTACAGACTTGATAAAATACTTTATGGACTTAAGCAAGCTCCAAGAGCATGGTATGAGACATTAGCTCAGTTTCTTCTGGAAATTGGATTTAACAGAGGGACTATTGACAAAACATTATTTTATCTCAACCATGGAAAGGACTTACTTTTGGTGCTGATATATGTTGATGATATCATTTTTGGTTCTGCAAATGACAGACTTTGTAAGAAGTTTGCTAAGCTGATGCAGTCAAGATATCAAATGAGTATGATGGGAGAACTTAGCTATTTTCTGGGCCTTCAAGTGAAGCAGAATGAAGAAGGAACTTTTATTTGTCAATCTAAGTATACCAGAAATTTGTTGAAGAAGTTTGGAATGCAAGATTGTTCCAGTGCATCCACTCCTATGACCACTGCAACAAAATTGGATAAGGATACTGGTACATCAGTAGATATTACTGATTACAGAGGTATGATTGCCTCACTACTCTATCTAACTGCAAGTAGACCTGATATCATGTATGCTACCTGTGTTTGTGCAAGATTTCAAGCAGATCCAAGAGAACCTCACTTAACAGCTGTGAAAAGAATTTTCAAGTACCTTAAGGGTACAACTGATATGGGATTGTGGTATCCTAGAGAATCAGACTTTAAGCTAATAGGTTACTCAGATGCAGATTTTGCAGGATGCAAAATTGACAGGAAAAGCACAAGTGGAAGCTGCCAATTTCTTGGAGGTAGATTGGTTTCTTGGTTTAACAAGAAACAAAAGTCAATTTCCACATCAACTGCAGAAGCAGAATACATTATTGTAAGAAGCTGTTGTGTACAGATTCTTTGGATGAAGAATCAGTTACTGGATTATGGGTTAACATAATCTAAAATCTCTATTATTGTGATAATCAAAGTGCTATTGCTATGACAGGTAATCCAGTTCAACACTCAATGACAAAGCACATCAACATAAGGTACCACTTCATAAGGGAACATGTGGATGAAGGTACAGTGGAATTGCATTTTGTTCCAACTGATCAACAACTAGCAGATATCTTCACAAAACCACTATGTGAAGCTACTTTTACAAGATTGATAAATGAACTTGGAATGGTTTCAGGTTCTTTCTCTAAATCTGCTTAGTTTATATTCTGATACATCAGACTTTATGATCAGTATTTACAGATATTACTATCTTTGTGTATTATGTGCTTAAATTGAAATTTTATAAGTACTGATTGTTGTTTGATGTGAATTTCTAAACTCTGATAGTGATATGAATGTTTCTGTGACTATTCAATCCAATGAGGATAACTGTGCTAGATGTTGACCTAGTAGTCTTTAACATACTGAAGATCCCATGTTTGAAGTAATTGTTTATGCGGAAACTTTTGACACAAGCAAATTCTGATACTGAGCTTAGTTATGTTTACTTTGTGTATCTTATTACTAAGTCAAAAACTAGAATAGTGCTTCTTATCTGTTAAATTCTAATGTTTTAAATCTTATGGATGTACTAAGTGCTGATAAACCTCACTTATCAAAAGAAAAAGAAAAAGAAAAGAAATAAATATCAGGTACTCCTTTGAGATCTTGAGAAAAATATATGTGGAAGGGAAGACCCAAGTGCATTGCTGGTATTAAGTAATATGCATTAGAAAAGCAAAATAAAATTTTCTTGGTGACTTTTCACATTATTTGATTACTGGAGAAATACTCTGATAACAGCATAAATTCTGATAAGCAGTCGTGACTCACTTACACTGAAAAACCACTGTAAAATGGAATTTCAAAAGATGCATAAAATGAGCACAAAACAGTTGAGGTGGACTCATGCATGAACTCATTCTATAGAACTTCAGAATAGTGACAGATTTTGAGCAAAGTTCTTAGTTATGCCTTATTTATAAGATGTACTGAAGTGAATCAGACTTTACTCTTTATCTGATATTTAGCTTATTGCACACACATACACTCCATATGAATGATGAAAAATACTGTGGTGATAAATGTTGTTTTAGATAAACAGTTTAAGTGTCAGTTGCATAAATTCTGAGGACAAGTTCTGATGGAAGTTCTGATGATTAAGTTCTGATGAAACCAAATCAGTATTTGTGTGAAGAATTACAGGAATAAACATTCACTTTTCGAGTTAAGGAGCCATATTCTGATGACTTTTAAATTATGATAATAATCAAGTTCTGATACTGACGTGGCAGTATTTATTTACTTGGTTTATTTTTGGTCATTACCTGAACGGTTATATTTTCTCAGAATATTGGTTTATGTGAGATAAAGCAATAATAATCATTTGTTTAGTGGGAACAGTTTTTTTTTAAAAAAACTGAACGTGCAATGTAATTATTACTTATTTACCGTGCCCATTAACTTTTGCCCTAACTGCTGCATGGCTGACAGGTGTAAAGGTCAGTTCCACTTCTCGTTAACTGCTGTCACGTAGGGTGTCTAAGTAAAAGAGATAAAAGATTTTCAAATCTTTTATTTTTATTTTTATTCTACTTACTCTCTCTCTCTTTTCTTATTCTCTCACATTTTCTGTAACAGCCCGCACTTCCGGACTATTAAATCTAAATACCAAAACTTAAATAAAATAGATTCTTATTCGATATTTCAAATATATCACGAAGGTCAAAGCAGCGGTCAAACTCAATAATCAAAATCATAAAAACAGAGACGCAACTCCACAAATCCGATAATAATTGTCTAACGGATAATTAAATTCATTCTCTAAAAACAAAATCTTTATTCTAATTCAAATAGCACAAAACGAAGCAGCACAGATCTCCACATAGTTCTCATTCCTTAATCTTAAATGCTCCAAAATTCCGAACCTGAAATATAAAAAGGGGTGAGCTACGAAGCTCAGCAAGTACAAATTGACCAACTCTTAAACAGAAAAACAATGGGTGTTTTTAATAAAACGATTTTTCTTAAAACAATAATAATTTTATAAAACATTTTCTAAAATAAATCCAACCCAAAGTTTTATATTTTAAAAGTCAGAATTTAAAACAAAACAGAGCATATTTTATAACAGATCAGAACAGAATAAAACAGAACGAAACGATAATTCTTATAAATACCACAGTCTTGATCTACGGCCACACTTTGCCAGTAGCCGGCATCTAATTCTTATTCTTATTCTTTATACCACACTTTGCCAGTGGTCGGCATCTAAAGTTCAATAATTACGCGCCCTTAATAGGTATCTAAAGTTGCACACTTGTGCGCCTACTAAGGGTATCTAAGGCTAGTTCCGGAACTATAGCGTAAATTACGAACGGTTCAAAATCGTAGAGACTGGGTTCTAAAATTCACAAATACTTATATCTTCTAATTTTGAAATCAAAGTTTCTTAAATCTTATACGAAATTAAAAACAGAACTGAAATATATTTTCCGAAAATTAAAAGTAAGTCAAAAGTACTTACCTCAAAGTCGACACTTAAAAATCCGAAATTAACAACACGAACAAGTCTAACAATTAACAGGAAGAACATAATTAATTATTTTAATCTATAACAGATTTTATACAAATTTCACAAACAGGCGTCATGCTATATCACATTAACACAGAACAAAGCACTCGTCATTAATTAATAGAAGCTAAAACCTAATAAATAATTAATTAATATAACAACTAAATCGAGGTAGACACCATAATTTTACTTTACATTTAAGTATCCAGAGACTTTAAGCATGTTGACACAATCTAATTAAAACAAATTATATAAACAAAACTAACAGACCATAAGCATGCAAACATACATGGGCCTTAAAAGTCCAACATACTAATTAATCATGTAACAAATCAAGATCACATATTATACTTATGATAAGGCATGCATGTATAAATATTAAATTAAAAGAATCCCGCACACTCCCCATACCAAAAGTCGGACCCTGCATCACAGTATACTAAAATAATATAATAACTAAATAAAGACTTTGTACAAAAATCAATAAAACCAATCGGGCCTTGAGCCCAATAA
Organism: Apium graveolens; assembly: GCF_009905375.1. Lineage (NCBI taxonomy): Eukaryota > Viridiplantae > Streptophyta > Magnoliopsida > Apiales > Apiaceae > Apium > Apium graveolens. Next base: position 198,999,622 of record NC_133654.1, on the reverse strand, counting down.
CATATGCACATAAATTTATCCAAATAATTTAGAAAACAAAAGGAACACAGCTAAATTAGACATGCTTGCAAAATTTATTTTTTATATGTATTTTTTTTAAAATAATCCTTACACATTTATCAATATTACTAGTAATAAACAAGTAACAAGTTGGCACCCTGAATTAAACTTTAACATGCTTTCTAATTGAGTAAGCATAATTTATTATTTTTAATCTGTTTAAAAATAATACTTTAGCATGCATATTGTGTCAAAATAAGTAACATCTAAGTCTAAAAAGAAAACTAGGATCTCTACAATAACACAAATCATGCTGTAGTAATTTCAAAACAAGTACGTAAAAACATGAATAGTACAAAAGCTAAAATAAAAGGTCAAAAGCATAGCATCCCTGATCAATTACATGCACTTGAATTGTACTAATTATTTAATACTAACAGCCCCAATAACATGAAAGAAACAAAGCAATTAATCTCAGGACAAATAAAATGGCTGAAATAGAGTCGTACCTGTCGAAGAAGAGAGTCGGCACGAGTTTTTATTATTATCTTATGGGGTTCTTATATAGGCAAACGAAACCCTAATTCTATTTAGGATATAATAATTTTCCTTTTAAAATTTACAACCTCTCCAAGTAAATTCCAAAAATAAAATATTTGGCACACACAATTACCTAAATTAAAAAGATTTCGATTTTCTAAATTATTTTTACACTTATTTCCACAAATAACAAATCTTTTCCCTCAATAACTTACACAAACAGTTTCCGGAATATTCTAAATTAAAATATTTATCTAAACGAAATAATATCTAAAATCTAATAAATAAAATCACGGATTTTACATTCTTCCCTCCTTAAAAGAATTTGGTCCCCAAATTCATAAAAATGAAATTAAATTAAATAAGTCGCTAAAGAAAAGAAATCATACCTTAATTGCGATAGTTGTCATTTCCTGTGAGCTGAAATACTCGTCCTTTGCCCATCTTGTTATTTGCTTCCTTCCTTGGTGGCGGTGGCGGGTTGTGCGGATAATTCGAAATCTTGTGTCATACTTCTCCGCAATGGAAACAAGCATCTGTATTCCAACGGCAGACTTTGTCGGGATGATTCTTGCCGCACCTCGAACACCTTTCTCGATCACCTTGACCTCCGATGTTATCGTACACGTGTGGCTTCTTGAGTGGTCCCCCTTGAAAAGATTGCCCACTAGTTTGAGTGAACCGCCTCTTATTCCAGCTGCCAGACGCCTTTTCAGATTCTGCCAAGCCCCTTTCGATCACTAACGCCTTGTTGAGGACAGCCTCGTATGTCTGAAGTTCAAAAGACGCCACAGAGTTCCTGATGTCGCTTCGAAGTCCCTCTTCCAATCTTCGTGCTCGACTGCTCTCATCAGCTACTAAGGTCGACGCGTATTTCGCAAGCTTTGCAAATTCTGCTTCGTATTGAATGACGGTTTTATCCCCTTGCTGAAGGCGAATGAAGTCTCTCTCTTTCTGCAGACGAACTGTTCTAGGAAAGTACTTGTCCTCTAAAGCCTTCTTGAACTTTTCCCAAGTGTACGGTTCAGGATTTTCTTCAAGATTCGTTGTTGTCTCGTTCTTCCTCTTCTCCATAAGCCACCAGTCATAAGCGCTTCCTTGCAATTGTTACACAGCTAAGGTCACCTTCTGCTGCTCATTGCTCCCAAGAAGTCCAAAAGCTTTTTCCATCTCTTGGATCCACATCTCGACTACTGCCGGATCAGTTGCTCCATCAAAAGTTGGCGGGTTCAAACGCTTAAACTGAGAGACGATGTTGGGCTTTGGTTGCTGATTCACAAGTACATCTAGAGTTTCAGCCAGCTGGTCAAAGACGTTTCCTCCTTCATCATTGTTGCCCTGATTTCCATTGTTGTTCTGATTTTCGTTGTTGTTCTGATTATCTCCGTCCATCTTTTCTAAAACCCACAAAATAATTTCTAAACTTGTAGTCAATAATCAAAAAGCACAAAAGTCAAACATATCAAATAATCACACAAATAAATATCTAAATCAAATATAATTTCTTAAGACCTATACGATAGTCTACAGGATCGCATCTTAGGGAATGTACTAGTCCCATACCTAATACACTCCGAAGAACAGCCTGCTCTGATACCAACTGTAACAGCCCGCACTTCCGGACTATTAAATCTAAATACCAAAACTTAAATAAAATAGATTCTTATTCGATATTTCAAATATATCACGAAGGTCAAAGCAGCGGTCAAACTCAATAATCAAAATCATAAAAACAGAGACGCAACTCCACAAATCCGACAATAATTGTCTAACGGATAATTAAATTCATTCTCTAAAAACAAAATCTTTATTCTAATTCAAATAGCACAAAACGAAGCAGCACAGATCTCCACATAGTTCTCATTCCTTAATCTTAAATGCTCCAAAATTCCGAACCTGAAATATAAAAAGGGGTGAGCTACGAAGCTCAGCAAGTACAAATTGACCAACTCTTAAACAGAAAAACAATGGGTGTTTTAATAAAACGATTTTTCTTAAAACAATAATAATTTTGTAAAACATTTTCTAAAATAAATCCAACCCAAAGTTTTATATTTTAAAAGTCAGAATTTAAAACAGAACAGAGCATATTTTATAACAGATCAGAACATAATAAAACAGAACGAAATGATAATTCTTATAAATACCACAGTCTTGATCTACGGCCACACTTTGCCAGTAGCCGGCATCTAATTCTTATTCTTATTCTTTATACCACACTTTGCCAGTGGTCGACATCTAAAGTTCAATAATTACGCACCCTTAATAGGTATCTAAAGTTGCACACTTGTGCTCCTACTAAGGGTATCTAAGGCTAGTTCCGGAACTATAGCGTAAATTACGAACGGTTCAAAATCGTAGAGACTGGGTTCTAAAATTCACAAATACTTATATCTTCTAATTTCGAAATCAAAGTTTCTTAAATCTTATACGAAATTAAAAACATAACTGAAATATCTTTTCCGAAAATTAAAAGTAAGTCAAAAGTACTTACCTCAAAGTCGACACTTAAAAATCCGAAATTAACAACACGAACAAGTCTAACAATTAACAGGCAGAACATAATTAATTATTTTAATCTATAACAGATTTTATACAAATTTCACAAACAGGCGTCATGCTATATCACATTAACACAGAACAAAGCACTCGTCATTAATTAATAGAAGCTAAAACCTAATAAATAATTAATTAATATAACAACTAAATCGAGGTAGACACCATAATTTTACTTTACATTTAAGTATCCAGAGACTTTAAGCATGTTGACACAATCTAATTAAAACAAATTATATAAACAAAACTAACAGACCATAAGCATGCAAACATACATGGGCCTTAAAAGTCCAACATACTAATTAATCATGTAACAAATCAAGATCACATATTATACTTATGATAAGGCATGCATGTATAAATATTAAATTAAAAGAATCCCGCACACTCCCCATACCAAAAGTCGGACCCTGCATCACAGTATACTAAAATAATATAATAACTAAATAAAGACTTTGTACAAAAATCAATAAAACCAATCGGGCCTTGAGCCCAATAACATATGCACATAAATTTATCCAAATAATTTAGAAAACAAAAGGAACACAGCTAAATTAGACATGCTTGCAAAATTTATTTTTTATATGTATTTTTTTTTAAATAATCCTTACACATTTATCAATATTACTAGTAATAAACAAGTAACAAGTTGGCACCCTGAATTAAACTTTAACATGCTTTCTAATTGAGTAAGCATAATTTATTATTTTTAATCTGTTTAAAAATAATACTTTAGCATGCATATTGTGTCAAAATAAGTAACATCTAAGTCTAAAAAGAAAACTAGGATCTCTACAATAACACAAATCATGCTGTAGTAATTTCAAAACAAGTACGTAAAAACATGAATAGTACAAAAGCTAAAATAAAAGGTCAAAAGCATAGTATCCCTGATCAATTACATGCACTTGAATTGTACTAATTATTTAATACTAACAGCCCCAATAACATGAAAGAAACAAAGCAATTAATCTCAGGACAAATAAAATGGCTGAAATAGAGTCGTACCTGTCGAAGAAGAGAGTCGGCACGAGTTTTTATTATTATCTTATGGGGTTCTTATATAGGCAAACGAAACCCTAATTCTATTTAGGATATAATAATTTTCCTTTTAAAATTTACAACCTCTCCAAGTAAATTCCAAAAATAAAATATTTGGCACACACAATTACCTAAATTAAAAAGATTTCGATTTTCTAAATTATTTTTACACTTATTTCCACAAATAACAAATCTTTTCCCTCAATAACTTACACAAACAGTTTCCGGAATATTCTAAATTAAAATATTTATCTAAACGAAATAATATCTAAAATCTAATAAATAAAATCACGGATTTTACATTTTCTGACGGTTTTCTATACAGACATTTAATCAAAAACTTTTCAGGCAAACTAATTTCTCACTTATTTCTGATGGCGCCCAAGGATTTAATTGTTGATGGAGCCAAGTTTGTACCAAATAACTATGCTGCAATCTTGAATAAGGTTGAAGCTCCATCAGATCTGCACTTTGTGCAAGATTTATTAGCCAATAGTGAGATTGGGTATGCTTTGACCCAACCTCAAACTATTTCAAGCAAATAAGTGCTCACATTTTGGTGAACAGGGCTTTTTGATGATGGTGGTGCTACTGGTACTCCAAGCATTATTTTCACATCAGGAGATGTCGAGCATGTGGTTACTCCTGGAGCAGTTCGTAAAGCTCTCCACTTACCTGAAGGTTGCACATTCTCAACAGTGGAATATCCTGTCTTACAACAGCTTATGGCCAGTCTGGGCTATGAGAAAAGTTTGGGAAAGCTAGGTCAACTGAAAAGATCTAATATCAGAAAGGAATGAAGCTTTTTCTTTGATTGTATCACTAAGACATTCGCCAATAAATGCTCCAACTTTGATGTTATTCCCATTATGAGTCAGCAAATCGGGTATGCCCTTATCCATCAAACTCATTTTGATTTTGCAAGTGTTGTGCTAGGTTTTATAGGGGATAGGATGACAGAGGATAGGAGTGTAGTATACTTTGCTAGATTCTGTCAGCTTATATATACTTTCTGTTGTGTTGATGAACCCCAACCTTCCAGTGATTTAATTCCACCCTTTAAGCTTGCAAAAAGGGCTTTTAATGATTTGTTAAATACTGATAATAAGAAACAAGAGCTGAGACCTTTACAGATACCTCAGTCTGTAAAACAAATCTTAGTAAATGCTGATCCCCAAACATATACATCTGTCTATCCTGATGTCCAACCCACCAACTCATCACAACCAACCCAATCTCCATCCGCACCTACCACAACTACACAAACACCTCAAACTTCTCAACCTCAACCAACTCAACCATCCATCAGGACATATTACAGACCAACACAGTCATCTCATCCTCAACCTTTAGCACATCCAGTGAAGCCTTCATCTGCCAAACCCAAGAGGACAAAGACTGTATCTCAGTCTCAGCAGAAGAGAAGGAGAATTATTCTGAGAGATGAGTCAGATAATGAGGAATAGGTTCCTAGATCAGAACCTGTTATTGTAGAAGTTGGGAAGATCACTTCTTAGAAAGATACTGAAGCTGGGAGTTCTAGGCCCTTCAAAAGGCTTAGAAAAATAAATTCTGATGATAAAGCTCCCATAGTGTCTCCTCCCTTGAAGAAAGTGAAGAAACAAAGAGCTCATAGGGACACAGTTGAGTCAAATTCAGAAGATGAGGAAGCAGCAGCTAAGGAAGGGGGTCAGGAATCTCTGATCCTAACATAACCAATTGTGATTGAATATCTTCCTTCTGTACAAACAGAATTTGCTGAAGCCACTGAATCTACACCACCACTGTCACCAACTCAAGTTCAAGAAACTTCTCAGGACAGAGTTCCTGTGTCTCCTATAGTTGATCTAGTACATGCTGAAGACTCAGGTACAAGTGCTGAAATTGATATTCATAACTTAGTTGTGCCTGACGTTTCGTACTTGGAAGCTCCACCAACTCAACTCACTCCACCAACAACACCACTTTTGGATGCTGATTTCAATGCAAATATTCCAACTACACCAATTCTGAATATAGATGATGAAGATCAGATTTTAGGTGGCATCAAAATTTGGATGTTGATCAGAACTTAGTTGCAGATCAGAATTTAGAGGATAATGTTGAAGCCTCTCTAGCCTCATATACTGTTATTTTATCCGAGGATGCTGATACCGCAGGCTCTGTAAGTTCTGATGCTGACAATGCTGAATCTACTGGTGAAGCTGCTACTAATCTAGATGCTGATGCAGCTGGTCCTTAGGACATGCACCTCAACAAATAGTTAATAAAGCTGATTTGATCAAGAAGTTTGTTAGAGAGGATGCACCAGTACCTTGGAGTGAAACTCCTAGAGGAAAGGAGTGGACTAAAGAATGGAACACAGTTAGTTTTGTTCCTACTGAAAAAATTCTTGCTGAGCACCTTGCTAAGGCTGATGAAATGCTGATAAATGATGATTTCAAGGCACAACTGAGAGTTACTGCAATGAGTACTAGGAACCTTCAAGGTCAACACTCAATAACTCATGACAAGGTGAATAAAATTCAAGAATCTCTAATCCAGCAAGATATGAATATAAAATTGGAAAAGAACATATTTTTTAAGCCAGCCTTTGACTGAATTGGGTATATTGAAAAGACTCAGGAGAAGCAACAAGATCAGATTTCTGAAATTCTAAAGAATCAAGCTTCTCAGCAAACTCAACTCAATGAGATCCAATCCTCAGTGAAATTGCTTGTCTCTCTTCTTTTACCTGCTGATGCCAAAAAGGGGAAGAAAGTGATTAAGTCCAAATGCAGATCTACTTAACCACTGAAGGGTAAGAATGATGGAAATGATGACCAGGGAAACTCTGAAAAGGGTAGAGGTCATGGTCAAGGTAAAGGTTCTTCATCAAGGACAACTGAAATTTCTACACAAAGAAAAGTTCTGATACTGGGAGAAGAATAAGTTCTGATACTGGTAAAAGGATAAGTTCTACTGGACATCTGGAGCTTGATGAAGAAATTTCAAAGAGATTATTTCTCAAAGAAAATCCAGGAATGGACTTTGAAAGTCTAAAGGAAGAAGAAGCCAGACTTAAAGCAGAAAATGTCAACTTCAAGTTTAAAGCTTCTGTTGTTGAAAAGAAACTTCCAAAACCTAAGGGTATTGTGATTAAGGAGAGGACAAATTTTGAGGCAACCAAATCCAAATCACAAGTAAAAGTAGATCCAAGGTCCATGGGCAAAGCAAAAATTGATGAACCTGTAAAGGTATATATGCCAATCATGGATGAAGAAAAATCTGATGAAGATGCTAGTCTGATTTTGAAGAAAAAGGATATTCAAAAAACCTCTGACAGAGCTCATGTTGTTCAGGATCAGGACTTAGTAAATTCTGATATTTCAGTGAAGCAAGCAACCTCTGATATAGCTCAAGTTGGCTTAATATCAGAAGATAAGGAAAAGGAAACCTCTGACATTGCTCATGTTAAACCTTCAAAGATTCTACTACCAGGATTCATAAAAACTCAACAGACTCAACCTTTGAAGACTACATCAAGTGGTTTTGAAGCAAGAGTTGTTACAGGAAAGGAAGCAAGTGACAAATCAGGATTGGGTAGTTCTAAAGAGAAGAGAGTAAACAATACTACCAATGATCCAACTTCCTTGAGTGAACCAGGAGTAGGAGCAACTCTTGAAAGATTGAATCAACTTGAATCTGTACAAATGGTTTACCACTCTGTTTTGAAAGAAGATATCATGTTATATTTTATGACAGATGGGAGGGTATTCCAGATCAGGGAGAATGCTATTCCATTGAAGTATTTTGAAGAACTGGAACATGTTCTATTTCTACTTCAAGTTAAAAACAGATCAACAGATGGTGCTGCAGGTTATTTAAAATCAAATATTCAAAGACAGAAGAAGCTTTACTCTGTAAAGTCTGATAGCCCATACTATCCTAAGTACAGATCTCACAGTGGAGAAATTGTTGAAATGAAGCCTAATATTGCTAAAATCATCACTACATTTTCTGGTATTAAGGGACTTGAATTCAATCTAGAGTTTGATAAAGCCTATATCATCAGACTAGATCAGGATATAAGGAAAGCTAAGATAAATGATTTCAGGGTTGCTATTTTTCAAACTGGTGAAGATACAGTTGAACTGAAGAATGCTAAAAGGAGGATGGTCAATGAACTTGAATATGCTGAGAGATGTCTGTTGAAGAACTATCTCAGAACAACTCCTGATATCAAAGAGATCAGAAATTGAAGCCAAGTCAAAGATCTACAACTGCTTAAATTCTGAAGGATATAGAGACTGAAGCTGAAATCAGACTTTAAGGATGGTAAAGCTATAAGGACTGTAAGTTGTAGTTATCTAGTCAAATTCTCATGCATTTGTACTTAATATTTTTGATATCATCAAATATCTGTTGAACTTGTATATTATGCTAATTTACAAGTTGGGGGAGATTGTTAGATATATTTGTGATGTCATGTCTAATATGATTTGTGTTTAGTTTTCAGATCTTACTTAACAGGACAAATCAGTACTTAACTGGAAATCAGTACTTATACTGAAGTCAGGACTTAAGATATCAGAACTTAAGTTGTCAGAACTTAAGTTATCAGGAGATATTTATCAGGAGATAATATCAGGACTTAAGGAGACTTTCAGATAAGGAAGGCCGCTGATTGAAGGAAAGAAGATCGAGTCTGAAACAAGAAGAGATATGCATGAAGAAGAATTCTTTGAGGAATAGAATACTTGAAAGAAAAGATAACTGATTGATATATATTAGGAAGCAGAATTATATTCGATATCAATTAGAAGATTATCTTGTAACTGTGTAGTATATAAACACAGACATAGAGTTTACACTATATGTGTTATCTTAATTGAGATTATTATTCATTGTAACTCTAGCAGCTCTCGTGATAATTTGTTCATCATTGAGAGAGAACAGTTCTTTGTAACAGAGTTTATTGTGTTGAATAAAATTTGTATTTTGTTACTTGAGTTCTTATATTCGATTTGATTGTAGTAAACACTGTATTCAACCCCCTTCTACAGTGTGTGTGACCTAACAAGGACAATTACAATCAAGATGCTTCCAGTAAAGGTCCGCAATCCAGTTCTGAATACTGTAAAATAAAATTTATCAAACAAATAGAAATACAGTACGTGCATAAATTGATATCAAGTCCAAATGTGTCATGGAAGATCAGTAACATATGCAACGTATATTTTTTTGCTAAGAATTATTAAGATTGTCTTGTACCTGTGCTCCTGAGTTCCTCTAAATGCAATCACTATTGCATTCAGATCCTTCTCTACCCCAACAAATGCCTGCACACAAAAAAATGTAAGGTTCCATTATTAACCTGTATTAAAGGTGTAAACTTGGTCACATGACCATCATATATGATTAAACATGGAATAACAAAAATGAAAATGTATGATTACAAAAAGGAGTAACGACAGTCAGAAATTATAAGGTTGAACTAAGTGCTGAAAGACTATTCTCTTGAACATAGACCATTCAATTTATATTAAAATATTTTGTCTTAGTTTCATATAGAAAGGTTTACCAATAGCACAACACTAAGAAATTAACTTTCAAAAATGAAGTCTCCTTCCTGCAGAAATGTCTGGAATTAATAGAATAAGTGAATCCCAAAATGAACTACCTTTTACAATAGAAATTAATAACAGTCTTTACTTTGGAGTCATCTCCCAAATTGATTTAAGCTATTCAAACAAGGGAATTGAACAATAATTTAATTTGACTTGAGAGATTTTCAACTTACCAAAAGTATAAGCCATAATTTCAAAACCCATCGCAGCTCCAACTGAACCAAATCGAAACTCCAAAAAGAAGCTGAAAATCCAAAACCCAAATTAAAAATAATTAGTTCAAGATTAAAGAGACATGAATTAGTTGAAAATTAAGTGACGAAATTAAGTCAATTGAAATAAAAACAAAAAACCCTAAATTGAGAAACTCTTAAAAACCCCTAAATTGAAGAACCATAGCCATAACCTCCGACTAAAGCCCTAATTAGAGGAATAAAATTTACTGGAGAGGGGCCGAGAGATATGTAGAGGTTAAGATTGAGAGTGAGAGTAAGTGATGTAAGATACTAAGATGGGGAGAAAGACAGAGAGAGATGTAGAGGCTGAGAGAGAGCGACGTAAGAGGGGGTGAGAGAGAGTGAATTCTACGAGAGAGAGAGAGAGTGAGTGGGGGGTTTAAACATAGTGAAAATAGAGTGGGAAAATGTTAAAATGAGAGCGTCGAAGTTGAAAATTGGTTGCCCGCTCTTAGTTATGCCAATATATTTTTACTTTCTGAAGATGTATTGATTTTAAAAATATATTTTATGAGTACAAATCTTAACTATTGTATTAGAAACTTAATTAATCAATTTTTTTATTTTTTAATTTATAAATTCATGTATCTATATTTTAATATTTTTCATTTTAAAAATTTATATATCGGTGCTCATACTAAAACAAGAGGGATTTATTTTATAGTTATTTTTTATTAGTTTTAAATATTTCAGTTTAATTTTTTTTACATTTTATTATTTTGAGAATTTTCAACTTTAAATTTCGTAAATTTTATTTCCTATCAAATTCATATATCACCATGTATCATACTTATTCAATTTTTATATCACCTTAAATTCTTGTAAAATTACTATTGAAGCTCAAAAATATATTATATTAATATTTGATACTCAAAACTAACAATTTTATATGTATGTTACAAGTTGTAACACTTTTATAGCTAATGCAATACCACGTTGTTGTCTAAGGTAACACAAAAAAAATAATGTTATACTAGGCCATGAGTAGCATAGCTAAAGTAACATATTATGGTAATATTTCTCCGGAAGGGGTTGCAACAGGTCATTTATGGTGTAGTGCAAGTAGCCTAAAATAATTAAACAAGTCGAGTTAGCCAAAACTTAGTTATAGTACTTGATTCATTTACTCACCAAAATGATACATCATGCATATGGGTTCTCGATCCTATGACAACTCGGGGTTAAAGTATCTTTATTGCAAGAGCCCAAGTCCAACTCTTTACAAGTCCGAGTCCAAGAGTTGGCCAAGTCCATTCACTCAGACATCTTTTCTCAAAAATCAACTTTTATTTATATGGCATGTACTTGGGTTTGGGCTCTTGTAAAGAGTTGACCAAGCCCAGCTACTCGGGCCTGACCAACTTTTTCCTTACACTCCAATGCTAAGAAAACAAAGAGCAGCCGTGACACGTACTCTCACGCAGCATTCGGGCTTATGTTGGAGTTGCTTTTATATCTATTGATTGCTTGAATAACTCACAACAAACCTTTCCTTGAAAGCTTTGTCGAATTTTTGACGCCTCAGAATGCGAAATGATTCAACATGCTCCAATAAAAACTGTATTTATTTTTTGGTACTTAGACTTCGATGCATAGTTTTAGTACTTGAATACAAAATATAACGGGTGTTGGCCCCAAATGTCACTATTTGGGGTCAAATGAACCTCGATGTCATTTTTTAAAAAATTGGTCCCAGATGTCACTTGAAAACGATGTTCCGGGGTGAAATTTTTAAAAATAGACGAAAAACGCAGTCTCGTGTTGAGTTTTTCTATAACAATTTTTTTTTGAAATAAAAGGAAAATACAGTTTCGTTTCGTGTTTTTGTGTAAAAACGCGGTTTCAAACTGAGTTTTTGCTGAAAACATAATTTCAGAAATTATTTCGGTAAAAAACGCACTCTCGTCTTAGTTTATGGATATAAAAACGGCGTTTCAAAATGAATTTTTCGTAAAAACGCAGTTTCTAACTGAGTTTTTCTCAGGATGCAAAAAAAATCATAAACACGAATTAAAGTTACGTTTTCAATTATTTTTTTTGAAAAAAAAAATCAAAACGAAATACGAAATCGCGTTTTAACATGTTCTTATGGGGTGGTGCTAAATGCAGTAATAATTTACTTTACACGGTAATCAGTAATTACCTTTGTAACCTTGTAGGTATTAAATGGTTCCTTCTTGTAAATTGAGTTGACTATACTGTGTTAATTACTGCTGCAATTCCCTGCTTCTCGGGATTAACACATTCTTCTTTCCCTCAAATTACTAGCCAATTTGTTGATTTATATTTATATATTTATATGTACGTTGCACTTTTTTAAAAAATTTAAAAATATTTTATTTTAAAATTTATATAGTACTTATTAGACATACTTGATTATTCAAAATTTTCTATTTTTTTAAAAAAATATATACTTCTTCCCTCCCATTCATTTTTATATATTTTTCTTTTTAAATGTCCCATTAAATTTTATACATTTCAAAAATTACAAGAAAGTAAAAAAAAATTTACAATACCCACTTACATCTTCTACTACACTAATTTATACATTAAATATTGATTGTTCACGTCACTTTACCCACTTTTTTTTTACTTTTTTGTCAAAATATTTCATTTTTTCTTAAACTCAATACCAAACGGGACGGATGGAGTAACTTTTAATTATTTTCTATTCAAATATACTATAAAATAATATTCAGACACAAAAAAAATAAATAAATTGAATTTATCAAACATCAAATATTGAAATATTTTTTTGACAAATAAAAGAGATATATTTAAAAGTTAGAAAAACAATATTTTTTAAAATAACCGTATTTTAAAAGAAAGAAAAGAAGTTACGCCTAGATATTTTTGAGAGTATTGTATTGTATAATATGTAAAATTGACATTTATAATTTGTCAATTTGACTATAAACTAAATTTCAAAAGAGAATTATTATTTTCAAATGTATGAAATATGTTATTATAATATTAATTTATCTATTTTCATTGTCGTCGGTCTTTTCTATTACAAATTTATATTTGTATATTTTTGGACTACAAGCCTACTTTTTATTTTAAAACTAGTGCTTTTGTTTATTTATGACAATGTGTTTTTGGTTTTGGAATAAAATATTGAATGTATATATATTATACAAAGAATAATTTATATATTAATTTTAAAAAGTAGAAATATGAATTTACAAAATATACAATTTTTTATAAAATTCTCAATTCCTGAAAATATTTGTAAAAATACTATTTTACTCTGAAAATATATGCAAAAATATAACTGTTTTAGTTTTCATTTCGGATTGCATTTTATGTTGCATTTTAGGTTGCAAATATGAGTGTAATTTACAGAACGTATTTTTTCAAAATAAAATAAAATTTCAAGTTGCAAATCTGATTGCAAAAATAGTTGTACGTATTTTTGTAAATATTTTTAAAAAGTGATAATATTTTTGTAAAATATTTGTAAAACTTGAATATTCATGAAAAAAAATCCCTTTCAAATAAAGCGAATTTAAAAAATGAGTAACATTCAATTTATAAATATATATATTTAAACAGTATGTATTGGTTAAAATAAAATAGGTATAAATTTATTTAAAAGTACAAGACAATAAATGTATGCACAAATAGAGCAACGTTATGTACACTCATCAGAGACTCGTGTACTTCTGTATACTCATGAGCACAAAAAATAAGGAAAGGTTAAATATGTACTCTCATATTACTATATAAAGCAAAAATTTACTGCATTTAGTAATTATGTTTATTAATAACAAAAATTTCACTCCAAACTTCGTTTTGTAGTGACATTTGAGGCTAATTATTCAAAAAGTGATATTGAAGATCATTTGCCCCAAAAAAGTGACATTTGAGGTTTTTTTTCAAATATAACATAATACATTTTTAGACTTTAATTAATTTTTTTAATGTTTCTAACATTTTATGAACCTATTTGAATTACAATACTTAACATAATTGAAAATTATAAGACTAGTAGATATAAAAAAATGTTAAAAATAATATTTTTGCCGCCCTTAAATTAGTATTTAAATGCACATGCATGTTCTTCTAAATAAAATACAACCATTATATTTAGCTGCACACAAATTTTTTTACACGTGATATTGAATATAACATGAAAAATAAATTAAAAAAAAGAAAATTAATTAATTAATTAATAAAAGTATTAAAACATAAATGATGTAGAAAAAATGACCAAAATACCTCTTTTTAGATGTCCTTTTGCCCAAAATACCCATTCTGGAAAAAGGTGCCCAAAATACCCACTAGATACTCCACCGATACTGGAGTATCAGGATAATACGCCAATTTCAATGGAGTATCAGGATGATACTCCTTTGTCAGGAGAGTATCATGGCAGATACTCCTCTGTCAGTGGAGTATCAGTTCGGATACTCCTTTACCAGTGGAGTATCAGTCTTGATACTCCTTTCCCAGTGGAGTATCACTTTTAATTTTTTTAATAAAATATTTTTAAAAAATAAAATTAAAATTTTAAAATTTTAGATGATACTCCACTGACAAAGGAGTATATGGGTGGATACTCCACTCACAAAGGAGTATATGGGTGGATACTCCACTGACAAAGGAGTATCATCCTGATACTCCCATGTCACTGGAGTATCTACAGATACTCCACTGAAAATGGAGTATATGGTGGGTATTTTGGACAGCTTAAAATTCTGGTGGGTATTTTGGGCGATTATTATTTAAAAATGGTTATTTTGGTTTTTCACCCAATGATATGTAATGAATTAAAAAAACGTAGAAGTGAAAAGGTGAGACCCAAGGACTGTAAAAAGCGGTGCAGCAGTAAGAGGGTAAAAATGTAAAGCAACGAACGCGATACAAAACAAATAGGATAGATAGATACACCACAAATACATAAACCTTGTGCTCACTCACTCTTTTCCCCAATCTGCCAAAACCCTCGGTTTTTGCTGTTTACTCTGTTTCTGAATATACACAAAATCTTTTTGCATCTACTCATCATATACTAGTAAAATTGATTCCCCTTGTATATTATCCCTGGGTAATGTTTTGGTGTTAGTGTTCAGCCGCTACACTTATCATTTCACATTGCAGATCTAGGGTTTAATCAGGGTTTCTCTCATTTCATCCCCCCATGGCTACTCCCTTTCACTTGCACCTCACTGCTGCTCAGGTCTCTCTCTCTCTCTCTCTCTCTCTCTCCCTCGCTCACTTCCCCTCTCTCTATCTCCCCTCCTCATCTCCCTCCCTCTCTCTCTCTCTCTCTCCCTCCCTCTCGCTCTCTCATCTCTCTCTCTCCCCTCCCCCTCCCTCTCTCTCTCCCTCTCCCTCTCTCCTCTCCTCACCTCTCTCCCTCCCCATCTATCTCTCCCTCCCTCTCTCACTTCCCCTCTCTCTATCTCCCCTCATCATCTCTCTCCCTCTCTTCTCCCCTCCTCATCTCTCTCCCTCTCCTCTCCCCTCCACATCTCTCTCCCCTTCTCCCCCCCATTTCTCTCTCCCTTCCTCTCTCTCTCTCTCTCTCCCCTCTAATATTTGTGTGTGTTTGTGATTGCAGGTTGGAACTTATTTTGTGGGACAGTATTACAATGCACTGCAGAACACTCCAGAAGTTGTTCATCAATTTTATACCGAGTCCAGCACCGTTGTTCGTACTGATGGCAATATTAGAGAGACTGCTTCCGCAAGGACGGTATATTACTTGTTATTTTTAGGTTCGGTAGAGTTTGCAGATTTTTTTAACCAACTTGTTTTGTATATATTAAATTTGGGCACTTTTAAAATGTTTGGTTCTTATTTGTGCTTCCTTAATAGATAAGTAATTGTCAATTTTGTTTATGTTGCTGGCGTGTCAGGCATGCTGAAATTTGAAAACATATGTGTGGTCAAAAAATCCGTACGGTCTAAGTTAATAAAATAGTTTCTGTATATTTTGAACTTCTACTGGGAAAAAATTTATCAGAAAAGGGACACAACAATTAGGAAATTAATGCAATCTAATGATGTTGTATTTGTTTATCTGAAGAAACTTTATTAAAATAAAATAGATATGAACTCCAAATGTGGGCTATAGTTCAGTTATTTCCCTCTACATTGCAAAGACGCCCAACATTCACTGAGAGCTTCTTTCTGCAGTACCCTTAGTTTCCACTAGGGGAATCAGGAAGCTTTCTAACCTATAGCGTAGGGTTTGTGTTTTATACTATATATAAATAGGGGTAAAACCCGAAGTTAAAAGTTTCTTAACTCGTAAAGGTTGTGTGTCAAGTAGCATGGCAAACCATATGGCCCGATTTCTCTGTACATGCAAAAGCAATTTGTATTAAGACTTGCTAGTATAATAGTTTTATCCGTTATTATTTTTTTGTCATATGAGGTGGATTGCGCTGTGCTTTGTGAGATTATAGGTGTTATTACTTTTACAGGTGTTCTGCGGAGATTATAGGTGTGATTACTTTTACCTATGTTGTGTGAGTAAGCAAGCAATTAATATTTAATTATTGTACTTGCTGAAGTGAAAGAATGGACACCGGGCCACTGAAAATCACTATAGGTTTAAATTACAATACCTTATAATATTTAAACCTTTATATAATTTTTTATTTTGTAAATATTTAAAGTTACCTCTTTGGTTGTGATAATTTTCTTACGTTATTGTAATTAATTAGGTTACCGAAAGTAATAAATTTATATTTCCAAACCGGGCTTTGTTGGTGGTATTAGTAATATATCCCTTTGATTTATCCCCTTTCTTTTAGGTTTTCTGTAAGTGACCTGCACAATCAGCAACTATATTATGAAATTCCATTGTGGGTATACTTCCCATATATTTCTTCTGTGTCCAATATTGATACATTTTCACTTGGATAAACTTGTTGTGTTAGTCATTTGACAAGAGTTGATTACATGATAGTTGTTATTTTCTGTTGGTTTTTCTTTATCGCAGCAAATCAATGCACTTATCATGTCACTCAACTACACTGGAATAGAAATCAAGACGGCAAATTCTTTGGAATCTTGGAATGGAGGTGTTCTCATAATGGTTTCGGGTTCTGTTCTTTTAAAAGATTTTAAAGGCAGGAGAAAATTCGTTCAGACCTTTTTCCTGGCACCTCAAGAATCAGGATTCTTCGTTCTCAGTGATATATTTCACTTCATTGAGGAGGATCAGATTCACCAATATCCAGTAGCCTATATAGCTCCAAGCATTCATGATCCCAAGCTGCATGTTTCAAATGCTATTCAGGAAGCAGGTATAGAGCTTGCACTTGTAGTCTTTCTACTGACTTCAGAAATATCTATGTAAGCCTATGGAATTTGTTAGAGGATTTATGCTAATGAATAACATACGGTGTATTCAATCTTCATTGTAAATTTTTTATGATTCTAAATTATACTTCATTATACTAAAAGTGATATTATATCATTATAATTGTATTTTTAAGAAAGCTGAGTCCAAAAAGATGAATTGCATTAGAAAGAGAAAGTTTAACTGTAGTTTAGATTAGAGAAGACGATTTCTGGGTTAAGATTTTAATATGAAAAGGATATCTGAAGTGTTTTAGGCGACTAGAGACTTGAAGAATTTTGGTAGGTTAATGCATGGAAATTTTGGAGAGATATAGGTTGCATAAGTCATTAATCAGCGTCCAAAAGCTCTCCGTGTGTATTATGTTAAAGTTTTTAAGTATGCTATTTAAGTAGTGGTCCTTTCCGGTCTTTTCATCTCATGTTGCTAAATAGCTACACAAACAAGTTGCTCATATTATACACACATATATTTACGTGTAAATGAATATAACAGTATATGCATATTTGTATTACTCACATCTATACATGTATATGCTTATAACAAGTTAAAGATAATGGTAGAGGAATTGCATAGAGTGTACTAGAATATTTAGAGAAATCTAATAAGTATACCTCAAAGAGAAAGTATTTGGATTTCGTTGCCAGTTTCTGTTGTTTTAAATAGATATAATAATTAATCTATATTTATTTCAAATTTTGGTTCTAAAATTCTATAATGTTGCATAGTTACCATTATAAACAATCAGCGTACAATATTTATAGTATTTGCGATGAGAAAATGCAAATATATACATATATGTAGTAAATTGAATGTATATTGTGTATTATTATTATTATTATTATTATTATTATTATTATTATTGAATCAGAAGCAGATGGGATGACATATATTCTTCTGCAGTGCCCACTTATATGCTTGGTGGAGATTTCCAGGCCATAGAATTTGTTGGTTCATCTAATGCTAAGGAAAATCCCCCCATTAATAATTACAGTTTCCCAGAGCAACGGCTACCACAAGTACCAGAGACTGACAGTACCATTAAAGGCAGCTTTGCAATGCAGTCAAATGGTTCACTTCAAAGTACCATAAATTCTGCACAAGAACATCCATCCACTCCTATTGAGGAACCGGCTGAGGAACCTCACAAGCACACTTATGCTTCGATTGTATGAACTACATCTTTGAGTCCTATAAGCCAAAACTTAGTTCGACACTGGACATTTTGGCTTGATCACAAGGGACTGACTTTCTTTTTTCTTTTTCTTTTTTATTCCTTATTCATCACCTTGAAGTTACAGGTTTCTAAAGGACATTCTGTAGCTGTACATGTTCATTCATCTTTCAAGAAGACGACGTCTCCTCCTTCAGAGTGGGATTATGTTCCTGAGCCATCGTCTAATCAGCAGTCTTTTACATCCTCAGTTGCACTTGACAGTTCTGGGAGGGATGCTGTGGAACAGGTTTCAGTTGTAGAAGATGAAGGTGACCTTTTTTACTTCATTCCTTTTGTTCTTTTCATTCTTGTTCACTGATGGAAGTTTATTAACACATTGTGTAAAGATCCCTTAACTGTTTTTCAAGGCAGTACCACAGCTGTTTATTAAGGTCTCCAATTTTGTGTTTTTATATGTAATTTCGATTACTGATGAACAAATATTCTTACTGCTTTAGCTTACATTATTTACAATCTTCCCTTGAAATTTAAATAGATTAAGTTTCAAGCATAATTGTTTTAATTTTAGTGTTTTTGTGTGCTGGCGTGCAAGCTTCACCACTATAGTTTTCACTAATGAGTAGTTTCTTACTGTGTCTCTCAATATTGTCGGCTCTTGCACTCATGTAGGTTTCTACCATATCTGAAAAATTTGTCTCTCTAGTCCCTGATTTCTGCATAATTTGATATTCACAGTTAAGATAAAGTCAGTTTATGTGAGAAATGTGCCATCTACTGTGTCTGCTTCTGAAATTGAGGAAGAGTTTAAGAAATTTGGTAGACTGAAGCCGGATGGCGTGGCCATCAGAACCAGACAAGTTAGTTCTTTTATCTCTTAAGAATTTTTGACTTGTATGTCCTAGTGATTCATATTAATCTTTTTTTAAACAATATATTGCCAATGTACAGCCAAAAGAGCTGGGTGTCTGTTATGCATTTGTGGAATTTGAAGATGCAGCTGGAGTTCAAAATGCAATTAAGGTAAGAATAACTGCAATTTTCTGCGGTACTGGAATTTCTTCTCAACAGAACTCATGCATCCTTGCGTCATCTATATAATTTTATCAATTGTTTTTTTTGCACAAGATAAGTTGTCCGCGTTTGGAGTTGCTGGCTTGTTGCTTAGCACTCTGTTTATTGCAAGTCACTTGGAATTTGTATGTATGCGGCTTCAGTCATTCACTGATTCTTTGTAGGCATCAACTGTTGAGCTTGCTGGACAACAAGCATTTATTGAGGAGAGAAAAGCAGACAGAGTCAATGCCTTCCGTGGAGGACGTATGCACTACAATCTTTATCCTTAGTTATTATTTTCTTTTACTCACCATGTTTCTATGTAACAATTATTATAATTTTAATGTTATATGATCCACTTGGTATAGTTGTCATTTGTGATTGCCTACTTTCTTGTAGTTGAAACCTTTATTTGATGTATTACTTGCTTAGAGTACAGGAGTATAGTAGTACACTATGTTCGAACAACTTCCAGCTCATGCACTATATATGCAATGTAGGAAAAATTTGCTGCCTTTGATAAATGATGTGTTTGATTTTGCTATTCCTATAATATTTACAATTTTTTTAAACACGTGGATAAATTATGTGCTGTTCCTATAACAGGGGGAAGAGGTAGAAGCAGGGGTAGCTACCATATGGATTCGTCAAAGGGACGTTTCAGTGTTCGTAACTTTAGTCGTGGCAATGGTCAGAATGGTGACTACAGCAGACCTCGAGGCAACGGAAATGGATACTATCGACCAAGTCAACGTCAAGAACGAGTATTTTCAGGCAATCAGCAAGTGTCGAGAAATGGCCACAACCCTTCGGAATGAAGTTTATTATATTTTTGTTGCTTAAAGTCTGAGAAACAGTTTTGAGCAATCATTTGCTTTTGGTTTAATATGGTATCGATAGCAATTGATCTCATTTGATTTTAGCACATTCATGGTATAGGTATTGGGAAAGGGAATTTTTTTACATAGATGGTTATTCCATTACAGGCGAAGGAAAAACTTTTTAGAACTTCCTGGCTGTATAAGTCCACAATGTGTGTGCTGGTTATGTTTGATGAAAAAGGGAGCCAAATGCAGGTTTTGTAATGCATGCTTAATAAACTTATGTATTAAGGGGCTTATACAAGTTCAGATTATAAATTATGTTTGCTAGACGGAAAAAATATTTTTAGGGGTTTATTCTATCAATGATTTTGAAGTATTTTTTTGGATTAAAAAATTAAAGTGTATTCAATTTTGATTTTAAATGTGAATACACTTATGGGGATGTTTGGTTGATTAACGTGTTCGGTTAATAAGAATCGGAATATTAAACCCAAAAGATAGTGTTTGGATTTATAATTTAGTAGGGTTGAATGAGAATCTCATTTACTCCATGCTTTTTCATTTTAGTTCTATTAACCTTCATTTCTATACCCTTTATTCATATTTTCGATTCATTTTAGTTCTATTAACCTTCATTTCTATACCTTTCATTCATATTTTCGATTCTCATTCTCATGATATATCCAAATGTACCATTAAATAATTCATTAGAATATGAAGTTATTTAATTTGGATTTAGTCCGTTCATATCTTATTTAGGAGAAAAAGTTTTTTTTTTCTTCCGATCCAAATTTTATTGTGGCAAATCGCCTCTATATGGTCGATGCTTGGTGTGGTGTCTCCTGAAATGTTTCCACTCATTTTTCCCAATTGTTTCCGCTAAAGTAATACATTCACAAACAAAACCAAGCAAAATAATGCGAGCTGAGAACAACAGACAAGAGGCCCATTTAGTGTATGAATGTTAATTTTTTTTCTTTCTAATGTAAATTACAAAGAAACAGGAACATATTTTGATGCCATTATTTTATAACTGCAAAAGCCTTTCAGCCTTGTATATCTATTCGAGCTTTTGAGGTTAGTGAACATTTATACATGTATCAATTATTAACTAGCTACAGCGTACATGACGTGAAATCTTATACCAGTCTCAACCGAAAGTAATGATTTGAGAAGGTGTTTTAGCTGCTTGAATAACTGGCAGCTGAATGTCATTTTGTGGGCCGCTATCAGTCGCTATCTTCATCCCCATCATCAGTTTCCCAGAGAAACCGAGCATATGCAGCTAGAATATGGCTGAAACAGGGCCCCGTTTTGTCATGAATCAAGAAATGAGAAAAATGAAAAAACACCCGAGGTCTAGAGGATAATAGAATAATAAGCATCTTTGTACCTATCTTCTGGAGCAGATTCAACTGCACGCTCAAAGTAACAAGAAGCTTTATTATGATCATGATGGAGTTCCCACACCAAATTAGCATACTGTGAATTTATTTCGCCATCTCGAGGGTCAGCTAGTATTGCACGTGAGTAGTAATCCTCCGCTCCCTTAAGGTCCCCCTTGGACTGAGCAAAAAGATTCATTAACTAAGCCTAATCTCGATACTCGGTAAGTAATGCTATTCATAAACAAACATAACAAATATGACAGTACTAATTCATATAAACACTAATAAAGCAATCCTTTTCATTTTATATTAACTTGGGTTCTGTTTACATCAATGAAACCTTTATACTAGAGAAATTGGTTACAGGTATCCACTCCATAACATTCAACAGCAGCTTGCTGCTGGCAGAGAGAACGCCAGCTAGTCAGTTATTTAAACCAGTGACCAAGTGTCAACATTATTGGTGCAGCAGCATCTGAGATTGTATTTAGATGAAGTCTTAACATCGAATAGAAGTTGCAAAAAGGACATTTAGATTTCACCTGATACAGGAATTGCGCATAATTTTTCAGAAACAAAAGATTAGAAGAGTTGGCCTCAACCATCATCTTGTAGTAGTCTTCTACATTGGCACCTTCACCAGTAGGTATTCCTGTATAATTGGCATCCCCATCAACATGATTATCAAGCCCTGCTGCAAGATGTATATCGGTGGTGCTAATTTGTGTTTCAACCTGGATTTTGTCTTTAAACTTATAAGCAATTTTAGAAATTTATTAGAGATGGCATAAAATGAAATAGCATCTAAAAATGAGATCAAGAAAAAAAACCTGGATGGCATCAGTTGATGCAAAATCTTCATGATCATCTACTTCCCACAAGAAACTAGCATATGCTGCAAGAACATGACTGAAAAACAAGAACTCCTGTCAATAGGGAAATCAAAATCGCTTGCAGGGGAGGCAACCAAAAAGTGTAGATTTCTCTCAAGGTGCAACGAGCTTAGCATATTGGAAAATTTTAGGTAAGAGCATGTCTAATGGTGGTGTAAAAATAAGTGTAGCTATTGCTATAATTTAGCACCAAAAAGTAGTTTTTTGTGCTAAAATAGCATCATGGCTCCGATGGTTGGTTCTATATTTTGTTCCAAATATCATCAACTCCCCGAGTACCCCACTATTTTGAATACAAGATTAATTTTTCTAGCTAACTTTTTACTTTTTGATGAGGTGGGATGAGGTGTATATTATAGCTCCACCTATCTTTTGTTCTATATTTATCACAAATTATAGAATTGTGCTATTTTAGCACAAGATATAGAACACCATTGGAGTGATAAATTTTAGTTTTTGTTCTATAATATAGGTATAGAACAAGATATAACACACCATTTGACTTGCTCTAAAAAAGACAAATTTCATTGGAAGTGTCAAATGACGTTTATCCATAAGCACAAATCACAACCACGGGAAAAACAAAATGCACTAGAATGGAAACACCCCAATAAAATAACGGCCTCCCAGGAGATCACCTAACATAGAATTGTAATACAGAATTTCATATGATAGATAACAATACGGAAGAAACAGACAAAATAGCCACAGTTCATTCATTTGGATGCTATCAATAAAATGGAAAGTGCGAGCGAAAAACAGTTACTAAATAGAGTCCAGCCAAGATATCAGCGCACAATACATTGACCTTTTGCAATATGAGAGGTCTGGTTCATTTAAATTTTAAAGTACTGACAGTATAATCTGAACTGGAATACCTCTCACCTATCCTCAGGAGCAGCACAAGCTGCACGTTCAAAGTAACTTAATGCCCTTTCTTGGTCATGATGTAGCTCCCAAACCAATTTAGCGTATTGCAACAGTGTCTCACTGTCTTCAGGATCTGCTACCGTAGCACGGAAGTAAAGATCTTCCGCTCCAGAAAGATCTCCCTTGGACTGTAATTAAATAACGGGGCAGTCCTTTACTTAATAGTAGACAATCCCTTACAAGTTTACTATCAAACTAAAACATAAACCAAAAGTAAAATCCACACAATCAGTTGCTAACTTTAACAGGTTCCTTAAGAAAAAATACTAGAGGAACAGAAACTATTGCATATGCATCTCTCCAGTCTCAGCAGATTCATTATTGCTCTGGCCAGTTCAGTACTGGACTTTAGCCACCTCAATGAAGAGAATACACTTTTTCAAGTATTTAACTACTGCAGCAAGTTTCATCTGCGATTACAAAGCATGTTATGTATCCAAAACTTCTAGATTTTAATTCATTTAAAGGATAGGATAACGTTCCTTATATTCAAGATTATAACATCTATCACTATGAAATTTTAAAGATCTTCAAGGAATACCTCTTTTAGATTACGACAAGCCTCTTGATGAGCATAAATTATCAGTATACCAATGAGTAACCGAATCAGACTAGTATCGTTACTCAATCACATATACTAACACCAAAGAGACAAACAAACATATTAAATCAAAAACATGGGGTGGGAGGACTCAAACCCAATAATCATTCCTAAATCGAGCTCTGATATCATTTTAACTAATCAGTACATCTAAAACCTTAAGGTATTAAAGGAACAACCCAACGGAATCTTGTACAATTCAACAAGTGCATCTAAAACTCAATATATGTAAACACATCATCCATGACATTATAATTTCTAGCAACAGAAATCATTCTAAAACTACTGAAGGCAAATAATCATACACTTTGACAAAGCAAAATCGAAAAGATAGCAAAACTGACCTGCAAAAGCTGAGCATAGTTCCTCAAGAACAAAGCATTAGAAGGATCCTCACAAACCAACTTGTTGTAAAACTCCTCAACATCTTCAAGTTGATCAAGACAAGAAGTCTTGAAATCAACACCAAAACCACCACCACCTCCAACACCATTACCATCCATTCCAAACCCTGTAGCAAGATACATAGGGGGACTCACTGGTCTCTCAAGTTGTTCAATTTTCAACTTGTCAAGTCCATGATAAAACCCTTCATTCTCATCATCTTGTTCTTTCTCATCACCATTTTCCTCTATTAATCCCATGCCATTTTTCTCAAAACTAAAATCACCACTGCCTATATTATCACCAATTGTCACAGACCTTCCTAAAGGCAATAACCCATCATTTTTTGCACCATCTTCAGAATTGTAAATGCAGAAAGAAGGTTCAGTTCTCAACATTGGATTAGTATTTTTACACCACTGATTGGTGAAACTATAGAAAAAGATTTCAACTTGATATAAAGGTTTGAAAATGGGAAGTTTAGAGATATTGTTGTAATATTGCCTTGTCTTGGTTTTTAATTTATTTATTTATTATTGTACTCATGTGGGGCATTTTTATCTTTTCAATGATTCTTGTTCTCTAACTTAAAATTTTGCTCTCCAAATAAAATTTTTCTTTATAAAAAAACCTAATTTATTATGAAATTCAAAACTTTAATGATAAAATGGTGACAGAGATTGCCACTAAAGTATGCAGTGGTTTCTATTGTATTCTTAGTAACCTTACGAGTACAAAAGCAACCAATTAGAAAAAAAATAATGACATAGATTGTTTAAATTAAGAACTTTGTCAAAATAATATTATTATTATTTATTTAAAAAATCAATTTATAATTATTTTTTGACCAATCTTTGATTTTGATTGGTTTTATTAATTTTAAATAATGTTTGAATAATTATAAAAATAAATAGTGTTTAATTTAAAATTAAAAACCAAGAACTTTTAGGAGCCAAACAGGCTCAACTTAAATTGGGGTGGATGTGTTTCCGATGAACATGGGTGCACGTGATTTTAGGTTTAGATTCCGGAAAGTATAGCCACTTGCGAATTAAGAATGCACCCCAAATCTTGATTTGTGACGTAAAAACTTCTCTTACAGAAATCGACCGATATTTTAAAAACTAATAATAAATTGTTCAAAAATTAGTTAAAAATATTTATCCGATTTCTGATAAATTATCTATAAATCATCCGATTTTTAAATCACAAATCGGTAACTCAAATAAATAATTGTGATTTCCAAAATCTGTAACACTGCATAAAATTCGTAGTTTTTTATATATATAAATGTGTGAAAAAAAATATTTTGTATTTGTAATTTTTATAATCTATCTATTGTTATGGTTATTTATTTCGAAAATCGGAACAATACGATTAATGTAGCAATTTGTGATTTATCGGGCAATTTTAAAAAACAAATGATTTATCAGGAATTTAATGAATCGATAAATATTTTTGACTAATTTATCAGCATTTTATTGATTTTTTTGAAAATCGACCGAATTCTTTAAGGGGTCGTTTGGTTCATCAAATTCTGGAATCAGGTATGAGTTTCAGTCATTTCAACCACATACCCGGTGTTTGGTTCGGAAAAAAAATATTAATACCCATTCCTCAAACCCCCAATGTATGGATTTTTCAAACCTAAGTGGGGAGATGTGTATGAGAGATCAGTATGAGAATCAATTTTATAACTAATATTTTAAATTCTATTTGAAGCATTTTAATATAATTGTTTAATACCAAAATAAATATATGAACCGAAAATATATTAAAATAATAATAAAATCATAGATTTAATTAAATTAAAATTATTGTCTTAAAATCTTTTAAATTAAAGACGTTCATTTCAGCACTCAACCAAATACATGATATCATATATGATACCTTAACCCCATATCAACTTACCCGATTCCTGATTTTCACCCAATAACACATCTTGAATGATTCCTAAGAAAGTCTAAGAAGGGACATTAATAACATGGGCATTTAGACGGGGCATGGGTCACTGATCCCCACTTGGCAAATTGTTGAGTTAATGTTAATATGGGTCATATAAGAATAAATGGGGTCAATAAATAAAAAATAAGTTCACATTGAATTAAAGAAAAATGCTCTGAAGTATGTACTTAATGTAGTGTTATTTTTCAACAATACAACAACAGAATTACAGAAGGGAGATTGAATGAAATTCTGATTTCTTTTTGGTTTTATGAAAACTCTTTATAAATATACAACTGTGTTTTTGAATAAGTAAGAATGCAGATTAAGCTTTTGAAGTATTCAACTGACACAAAGTAAATAAACACACAATTTAAAAACTTTCTGGTGGATTCGTCTTTCCACCAGAGATGTACATTTGAAGAAATATTTGTGATGCAAATTATGCACAACTGCTTACAAGTATTTTGCTACAACTTAGAATTTGAGAGTGTTTTCTAAAGATACATCTTTCTTTACTCTTCTGTTCTTACTTCATATCTAGAATACTTGCCACACTTGATTTATATTGAATCAAGTTTACATGTGCAATAAGACAAGAATAATATTGCTATCAGTTAGGTCCAAGCACATGCTTCTTCATTTCTTTGTCCAATGCAATCCAAGTAAGATATATCATCTTTGAACGTCCTTGTATTGCATGGAAATGGAAATGCTTCATTTTCTTCTAAAACATGTATTCAGGCTGCCACATTCCTTTTGTGCACTATCAACTCATGTGGCTCTGCCAGCCTCTGTCAAGTCACTATCAATTGCTATCTTGTTGATCATCCGTTAAACCTTCATAGATGTTATCCATTGACACTATATTAGTGTTATCCGTTGAAATTTTCTTGATAGCATCTGTTGACAGCTTTATCTAATATCCGTTGAAGACCTCTTGACTAGCTTATCCGTTGAAAGCATATTGAGTCATCTGTTGAAGCTTGTAGGTTAACAGTTGAAGATGTTTCCTTAACAGTTGATACTCTTTTACTTATATAAAATTACAAAGCATTTTAGATTTACACTTAACCCACCTATTTTGTATATCTTGCTAGTAGTTAACATGACTTAGAAACTATAATAACCCCCAAACCTCTTAGCTATCATAGTGTACAAAATGTGCTACATACTTTTTAATATAATCTACTCCTTCAACTGATAGACAAACTGTGGTTGTAATATCCGGGATATAACGAGTAATTATTTTTGCCAGTAAATAAATATTATGTGATTATTATATGAATTTTGGTGAATTATCTGTTAATTGGTGTCTGTGTTTGGATGTTTATATGTGGTAAAATTTAAGAATTTTAATTTTTATATGTCTAAAATAAAGTATAGATAATTTTGATATTTTTTTATTAATTTATATGTTATTATATAGTTTTATAAAGGATTTATAGATTTAATAAACTATTTTTCCGAATAATTATAAACTATTTTGTATAATCGGGAATCGTCCAACTTCAATCGTTTTTACATTTTTACAACCCGGAAGTCTCGGGAAAACTACTATATTATCTTCGCGTAATTCGTGTAACCAAAGAGCTGAGACCAAGACTGTATGTACAAAAAGCCTGGTTTTAATAATTATCCTAAAACCAGTACCGAAATAGATCAGTTTTATTAATACTTAACGATTAAGTATTCTATTTTTATATCCGATATGATCCAACGGGGTACTAATATTCCGTAAATATAAATAACCCTTACCGTATTTTATTTTGTACATATAATCATAATTAAACAGTAAAATTATATAATTTTCAGAGAAAAACCCTAGAATTCAAGGTGTTCTTCACAATGAAACTAACAAACGAAGGCATTAGCGAACTCAAAATTGGACGTGTGAGTAGCCAAAACGAAGCTTGTGAAGAGTATTACCAAAATCTGTAACTTATACCACTGCATAAACCACAAGTTAATTTCTGGAATTTTATTTAAATTCAAATTAATTTGAATTAATATATGAATTTTTTATTTTGATGTTGTTTGTATGATTTGATGTTTGCATGTTGTAAAAAATTTGATTCTGGTCATTTTGGTATATCATAATAGCAATTTGGAGTTCAAAAACATGTTCAAAATTGTGTTTAGTCTTCGAATTATAAAAGTAGGGTTTTTAATTCGTATGAATGTTTTCAATTAAAATTAGGGGGCTTTAGGGGTTATTAGTGAAGTTTATTGATACCAAAAGGAATCGATTGGTGGTGGTTTGATGAACAAACGATACCGGAGTCGAGCTGACCAGAGAAAAGAAGAACTCGCCGTCCGACGAGTTTTCTTCGAGTTATTCCGACCAACTCAGGGGTTATTTGTTGATTTCAATTGCATGGTTGTGTTCATGGTGAATTGTAGTTTAATTCTGAAGCTTGTGGTGGCAGGAGGATTCCGGGATCGCGTTCTCCGGCGAAACCCGTCATTTTTCCGGCGAGAGGTGTAAAATTTGTAGTTTAGTCCCTATAGTTTTGAAAACGATAAACTTTAGTCCCTGTAGTTTCAGAATTTTGCAAAAATAGGATTCCTGTTTTTAAAATTTATAAAAATCATATTTTCTATTTATTTTAAATTTCAGAAAATGGTTTTTAATATTTAAAAATATCAAAAATCATTATATTAATTTTAAAAATTATTTTTAATTCAAAAATAAATCTGAATTATTTAAATAATTATTTTTGTTAATAATTAATTATTCAATTGGTCAATTAATTTAAATAGTAATTTATTAATTGATTTAATTAGTTATTAATTAATTTTAATTGATTATTTAATTAAATTTAATTTTTTCTTTTGATTTAAAAATTCCGAAAAATAGTTTCGAGCTTTAAAATAATATTCTAAATTATGGTCAAGGCTTGATAATTATTATTAAATAATTTTAAATTCGAATTTGGGAATTTGAACCCTGTTATTTATTTATAAAACGATTCTGTTATCCGTTTTAATCCCGAAAAATGTTTAAAAATTCGTATTAAATACCCGAAAATTCATTTTAACCCCGAACCTTCTTTGAAAAGTTATTTTTACCGAATACCTTACGTGTTATGTGCCATGTTCTATCTTATTATTATGTGATATGCTTATATGTCAATTGTTTGACGATTTTCGTTATAACTTTCAATCCGTATATCAGATTTGGGTGAAATAAATGTTAGATAGAAGCTTATAACGAATAGAATAAAATGAGAATACATTTTGATAGACACTTGTAATGACTAGCAGAGGAAGTGAGGCGTAGAAAGGGAAAGCAAATGGTCAGTGAGTAAGAATTGATAGACGCAAGCAAGTAAAGTGAATGTCAATCGAGATAAGGCAAGTAATCTGAACCTTTCTTGAAATATGTTGCTTAGTATTCCAAATAGTTCTTATTTTATATTGCAAGTCCTTTGAAGTTCTTAACTCTAAACTCTGATTCTTCTTATTGATCTTTGAGCCGTAAGCCTTATTCTTTGTAAACCATTAATTGTTGAATTCCCAGATACGAACCACATGTATACGATACTACTCCACAAATATATACATACCATTTACTGAATACTGGAATAAATTTGTTTAACCTACAAACATTCATACCTTCTACATCAGAGGATTAATCATTGTAACTATTAAACCCTTGTTCTTCTACATCTGATTCTCTTACAGGCTAGAAGCCAATCTTTATACATACCTTGTTATACCTTTATGGTGTTTATGAATCACCCTATACTTTGAGACGAATGTTGTTTATAATTTAGTTCATTGATTTACATTGTTTATTACATTGTTATTATATAATTGATTTATTTTCTAAATGTGGACAAGATTCGTGGCCGTATTAGGCCAATCTGTGCCTTGGATCCTGTATATAGAGCAGAGTTGTGTGCCTTGCTCGGGGTTAGTGCATGACTGATCAGCAGCCTAACCTTGGTTTTTAAAATAAAATTGAATATCCAATTTTTATCATTGCTAATCAAGAAATATGATTCCTTAAATCAATTCATTTTATCATTGTTTAATCTCAGTATTATTGGTGTGACTTGCTGAGCTAGTTAGCTCATTATTGCAAATCTGTTTATGTTCTTTTCCAGTTAAGAAAGAAGTTATTGGTAGCGAGGATCCCAAGACCAGTGTGCGAGCTAAGATTCCAGGTTGAGTTGGATCAAGCTAGCTGGAGAATTTTGCTTTAGTTTTGAGTTTGAAAAGTTTGTAAGAATATTTATTATCCAGTTGTAAGTTAAAATGGTTGGGAATTGTTATAATGTATTGTTATTAAGGTTGTGGCTTGTGTGCATACTTTAACCTGTTGCGATCCGTGGTTATGTTAAGTTGGGTCATTGCATATGTTATTTCATACACAGGTTTATATATTGTGTGTGTCTATGTTGTGAACCCCAGACTTCTGACCCGAGTTTGGAGGGCGTCACAGGTTTGGTATTAGAGCTACAAGTTATAAATCACCGACACAAGCCTAAAATGTTGGGAATGGGTAGAGGGTTAGGATTAGGAATAAGAAATAGAAATATAGGATGTCGAGAGGTTGAGTGCGACTATATAGAAGGTCTTGGCATGGGTCATGTTGTGATTCGAGATTATTATCTTGCGATGTTAATTTTCAGATAGCATCGATGACAGATCCTATTATTCCTGTACCATATGATCATTCAGAGACTTCAGTTCGAGGACCATCATCTCCCCCCAGATCTGATCCACACCCTGCTCTTCCACCAATGTCAGCCATACTACATGTTATTCCCAAATAATGCAACATGAATTACAGAAGGGGGAAGGGTTGAATGTAATTCTGGCTCTTTTTCTGATTTTGAGAATGTTCTTACTTAATATATAACTGTGTTTGATTTTACAAGAAGTGCGGAATGAAAGTAAAATAGAAATTAAAACACAAAGCAATAAAACACAAGGCTTTAAAACTTTTTGGTGGATTTGGAATTATCCACCAGAGATATATATATAAAGATGAGAACTCTGTGATGCTTGAATAACACACAGCTGCTTACAAGTTGAACAACAAGGACAACTGAGAAATTCTTCACAGATTTTGCTTTTTCTATTTCTCTAATTTTTCTTTCTAACTTGGATACTTTTCAACTCGCTACTCTTGGTTTATATATTACCAAGTTACATGATAGTGAGACAAGAAAATAAGACAAACTGAATCTAGGGCTAACTTCAACATCATCACCAGCTGTGGGTGGCATGGATGAGATGGCATCTTTGGCTCTTTGCATGGAGGTTGTTGTATGCACCAGATTTAGCATTCTTTCAGCAGCCGTATTGTCATGTTTAGCTAGAACTTGATAAGCCGAAACAAGGTGAGTAAATGCCTCAGCTTCAAAAGAAACATAATCTAAGACATCTTGATATTCTTGCTGAATTAGTTGTTTCTTTTCAGCCTTATTGACATCCATTAACTCACTTACAATGGGCTTTTCCTAAATTTCAGTACCTGTATTTATCTCATTTTCTCTATTTTCTTGCATCAAGGGCTCCCCTTGGCTCACCACCTTCACACCCTCACCTTCACCTACTAAGGTGGAACTCCGCTCACTCACTTTTGCCAGGCTGGAAGAAATAGCCTGCATAATTTCTCTCTATTCCTCTCCTTTTACCTGAGAATAACTCAGCCTCTCACTCTGTTCACTCCCTTCCCTCAATCCTAGGAGTGATTGTACAACCACTAGCTCATTTACACTTATAACAATTGTGGAAAATTCAGTTTATGTAGTGAGTACCGACGGATGAGGAACATCCATCGGGGTAGTAGTTAGGATAGCCGACGGATGACTGCTGTTAGGCACATCCGTCGGGATACAATCACGAGCCGACGGATGAACAATATCCACCAGAATAGAGGAAATGATAGAGTTTGGAGTGAAAACTATTATGGACTCTGTGTAGATTGATGATAATTTAGGCACAGAAGTCTCAACAGTTCCTGAAAGAATTGGCAAATGAGCCAACAAATCATCTAAAAGATGATGCACGCTTGTACTGAGTTTTGGCTTCTCTAACAGAGTTAAAGAAGGAGAATCAGGGATTGATGTGTGAATCATATCCACATCCAGAGAATTGATGGGAGAGTTTTAAGTGTTTGGTGCTTCTATTGTTAAAGATTTTGGCTGTGACTCCACATTTATTAGAGCCACATCAAGCTGAGTTTGAGATGGTGCAGTGACTGAGTCTCTAGCTGCAGTTTGCACTATGAATGATCCCTGTGCATCCCCAAGTTTTCTAGCTTTCTTCTTTCTTGTATAAGTTTGGGGTGAATCTGTGTCCCTAACCCTTTTGGCCTGTGCTCCTGATTGGGAGTTTATTTCAATAGTAGCATCCTTTTGGGAGGATGAAACTAGAGATGTGCTAATTTCCTTATTAAGCACCACAGTTTGTTGGGAAACTGTGGTGTGGCTAGGTTTGGGTACACTCACCTCACCATCCTTATTCTTAGGGTTTCTTTTATGTTCACCCTGTCCCTCACGAACCTTACCACCCTTCACACTCCCCTCTTTGGTTTTGGTGGCTTTTGAAACTGGCATCTGTTGAGAGACACAAGAGTGTGGTTTCTTTGATTTGATTTTTGAAGTTTTGGATATTGAGGCTTGGGTAAGCATCTGTTGGGTCAGTGACACCGATGCCATAGCCATAATCATTGGCAAAGAAACTTGAGAGATGGAAGGAGTAGAGACAAAAGTATTTACCTCACTTACCTGTGGGCCCTCCATGATAGGCAAATAAACAAGGGGCACTTCCTTGTGGTGATCAACCCTATTTAAATATGCAATTGATCTTCTTTCTTGAACCCAACAATGCAGTTTGTTAGTTGGGTTCTCAATCACAAGATCCTCACAAATATGGTTAGCAATAATCATAAAGAATCTAGCATAATAAACATGCCCAGACCTCTTTTTAATCTCCCATAACTTGTAACCTAACTCAAACATGATAACATCACTCAAATTATAGTAATTATCAGTAAGTAGCATGTAGAGCATGTTAAGCATGGTAGCGTTGATAGAATCAAAGTTGCTTATCTTACCAGAAAATACCTTGATAACTACATCACACAGATAACTCCACTCTTTCCTAAGACCTAGCCTCCTAATCTCACTTAACTTAGTGGTAGGAAGTGCATAGCCAATAGAGTTAAGTAAACTAACTAAATCAGCATCTGTGTATGGTTTAGTAGTAGTGTTATCAGAAATTTTAAAGCATGCTTGAATAGTATCAATGTTAATGCAAAATTCCTTACCTTGAATGGATAGAGTTATTGTTTTGTCAGTTGCATGATACACAACAGTAGTCCACATCTCCTCCACAACTTCACAGTAGATTGTGGGTGATTCCAGCATGGCATAACTAAGCTTGCATCCCTTCACAAAAACTATCATTTTATGATAATCCTCAGAGGCTGGAATTTCTTTGTTCACAAGAGCCACAAAATTGTTCTTCTCATAAATGAATCCTGACTGAGACATGATCTTCACTACTGGTGCCATTGTTAAAGCAAGGAAATTTGCAGAGAGAAAGAGGATTTTGCTTTGAGGAAGAAGAGAGCAGTTAATTGCAATAGAGAAAGATAAAATCTAAAATAAACTTGAAATTAGGCTTTTATGTATTCTCATATCAAATGGGATAAAAATTAAAGGTAAAAATTAAAGACCTAATGAGAATTTCCCAAAATAGCCGTTTAAAAAGTAAAATAAACTGTCAAAATTCTGTCAATTACCCGTCATGATATACTTATAGACTGTAAGTATATCCGATGGATAATGTTCAGAACTTTAACGGCTAAGTTGTAGATAATTCGACGGATGAGAATAAAGCAATTATCCGTTTGATTTAAAATAATCCAGAAAAGTAATTGATTTTACCAAGCTATTCTATTTCAACAGATGATCAAATTTGATGGATAAGGAACACCCGTCGAGATGTAAAATTTGACTTAGCCAAATTTTCATCCAAAATAGAAAAATCAATCAAATTTCTGGCTGCATTTCAACTTGCAAAATTATCACAAATAGTTTAAGAATAATTAAGCATACCTAACTCACTTACCAACCTAGTGAAGGTGGATTCATCAAGTGGCTTGGTAAAGATATCTGCAAGTTGCTTCTCACTTGGAATAAAATGAAGTTCCACATTACCACTCATTACATGTTCCCTAATGAAGTGATACTTGATGTCTATATGCTTTGTTCTTAAATGTTGTACTGGATTTTCAGTAATGGCAATTACATTTGTGTTATCACAGAAAATAGGAATTCTTTCCACTTGCAGACCATAGTCCAACAATTGGTTTTTCATCCATAGAATTTGTGCACAACAACTGCCAGCAGCAATATATTCTGCCTCAGCTGTAGAAGTAGAGACTGAATTTTGCTTTTTACTGAACTAGGATACTAGCTTGTTTCCTAGAAATTGACAGGTTCCTGTAGTGCTTTTTCTATCAATCTTGCACCCTGCATAGTCTGCATCTGAATATCCAGTTAGATCAAAACCAGAATCTCTATGGTACCAAATGCCAAGTTTTAGTGTTCCCTTGAGATATCTGAAAATTCTCTTTATAGCTTTTAAATGAGACTCTCTAGGATCAGCTTGAAATCTAGCACAAAGACAAGTAACAAACATTATATCTGGTCTACTAGCTGTTAAGTACAAAAGTGAGCCAACCATGCCTCTATAACTTGAAATATCCACAAACTTTTCAGCAGTATTTAATTCAAGTTTAGTTGCAGTGGCCATGGGAGTTTTTGCAGATGTGCAATCCATTAGATCAACTTCTTTAAAAGATGATAAATATATTTGGTTTGACTAATGAATATTCCATCACTAACTTGCTTAACTTGTAAACCAAGAAAGTAAGTTAGTTCTCCCATCATGCTCATTTTATACTTAGTTTGCATCAATTTGGCAAACTTTTTGCAAAGTTTTTCATCTGTAAAGCCAAATATAATATCATCTACATAAATTTGAACAAGTATGCTAGATCCATTAACATTTCTAAAAAATAAAGTTTTTTCAACAGTACCTCTTGTAAAGTGATTTTCTAAGAGAAATTTTTACAAAGTATCATACCAGGCTCTAGGTGCTTGCTTCAATCCATAAAGTGCTTTCAAAAGATAGTAGACATATTCTGGAAAATTTGGATCTATAAAACCAGGAGGCTGACTGACATATACTTCCTCCTCCAAATCTCCATTCAGAAAGGCACTTTTGACATACATTTGATAGACTTTGAAATTGGCATGGGCTGCATAGGCTAAGAAAATTCTAATGGCTTCAAGTCTTGCAACAGGAGCAAAAGTTTCATCAAAATCTATTCCTTCTTGTTGACAATATCCCTTAGCAACCAATCTAGCTTTGTTCCTGACAACTATGCCATTTTCATCCATCTTGTTTCTGAATACCCACTTGATGTCAATTGGATTATTTCCTTTAAGTACCAGCTTCCATACCTTGTTCCTTTCAAATTGGTTTAGCTCCTCCTGCATAGCTAAAACCCAATCAGGATCCAATAGAGCTTCTTCTACCTTCTTTGGTTCTTCCTTTGAGAGAAAGATGCCATATAGACATTCTTCTTGAGTTGCTTTCCTTGTTTGAACTCTAGAAGATGCATCACCAATAATGAGCTCAAAAGGGTGATCTCGAGTCCATTTTCTCTGTTGTGGTAGATTAGCTCTTGATGAAAAGGCCTCATCATTGTCTTGATGTGTGACTGAGTTTTGATTAGAAGAAACTCTCCCTGAGTTTGTGAATCTTTGATTTGAAGAAGAAGTTCTTTCTATAAGTGATCTGTTTTGACTCTCATCTTCTCTCATTATTCCGACAGATGATGTACTTTGTATCCCGACGGATGAAGCTGATTGTCTACCGATGGATGATGTATTATGTAACTCGACTGATGCTGAATTTTGTGTATCATTGGAGATAGTCTTTTCTGCATTATCCTTAGCCACTATTTCTTGATCACTATCATTATTACTGTCATCACTAATCATCTCAACATTCTCAAATTTGAGGCTATCATGGAAACCTTCATCTTTTAGTCCTTCAATCTTCTTATCATCAAACACAACATGTACAAATTCCATAACAATGTTTGTTCTGAGATTATAGACTCTATATGCTTTTACAACAGCATATCCAATAAAAATTTCTTCATCTGCTTTAGCATCAAACTTTCCATGCTGTTCAGTTTGATTCCTTAGAATGTAGCATTTGCATCCAAAGACATGAAGAAAATTTAGAGTTGGCTTCTTATTCTTGAATATCTGATATGGTGTCATGCCTTTTGCTTGATTGATCAAGGAGATATTCTGAGTACAACATGCTGTATTTATAGCTTCTGCCCAAAAGTAAGTTGGCAGCCTTGATTCTTTAAGCATAGTTCTTGCAGCTTCAATGAGTGATCTATTATTCCTTTCCACTACACCATTTTGTTGTGGAGTTCTTGCTGCAGAAAACTCATGCATGATTCCATACTCTTCACAAAATACTCTCATCACAGAATTCTTGAACTTAGTTCTATTATCACTTCAAATTCTTCTAACCTTGAAGTCAGGATGATTGTTAACTTGCATTATGTGATTGGTGATGATTTCACTAGCCTCATCTTTGGACTTCAGAAAATATGTCCAAGAGAACTTTGAAAAATCATCCACAATTACTAGGTAATATCTCTTCTTTGAGATAGATAACACATTTACTGGTCCAAACAAGTCCTTGTGAAGCAACTGTAAAGGTTCTTCAATAGATGATTTTAGCTTCTTTTTGAATGATGCTTTAATCTGCTTTCCTTTCTGGCAGGCATCACACAATCCATCCTTTGAAAACTCCACTTGAGGAATACCTCTATCCAATTCTTTCTTGACTCACTCATTCATGGTCTTGAAGTTTAGATGGGATAGCTTCTTATGCCATAGCCAACTTTCATCTTGACTTGCTTTACTGAGAAGACAAGTTACAGATTATGCATTTGTTGAGTTAAAGTCAACTAGATTCATATTGCCTTTTCTCACTCCAGTGAGAACTACTTTGTTGCTTTTCTTGTTAGTCACAACACAGGCTTCTGACTTGAAAGTGACTGAGTTTCCCTTATGACAAAGTTGGCTAATACTCAACAGATTATGCTTGAGTCCATCCACTAGGGCAACCTCTTCAATGATGACATTATCCTTTGAAATCAAGCCATATCCCACAGTATAACCATTGTTGTCATCTCCAAAAGTGATACTTGGGCCAGCTCTTTCCTTGAACTCAGTGAGCAGGGTAGATACTCCAGTCATGTGCCTTGAGCAACCACTATCCAGATACCAAAGATTCTGTCTGTTTCCCTGCACACATCAAAATTAAATCAAGTTAATTTTGGTACCCAAGTTTCCATGGGTCCTGCCTTGTTAGCCTTTTTCTTAGATTTCATAGATTTGACCTCATTTGACTTGGGTATTTCAGATTCATTCTTAGTCATTTGATTTGGACCTTTGAAAGCATTCACTGAAGCAGAATTGTCATGCACATTTTGATTGACAGGAAATGGCATGCTATGTGCAAACATATTATTTCAGTAAGGCATGTTAAATGGCATTTGAGGCATACTAAATGCAGCATAATAAGGATTAGGTACAAATGGCATATTAGCAAATTGAGCATTTATATTTTATGCAGGAAAAGCATTCATAGGCATGGCTAAAATGTTAGTCATGTTGGGAAAAGAGGGAGGTGCAGACATGGGTGCAGGCTTAGCAAGATTGCAATTAACAGGCAGATGATTAACACTCCCACACTTAACACATATTTTTCTTGGTGCATATTTATCAGGTGTGTAGTTATATTTTTTAATTCCTACCTTCCCATTTTTATTATTTTTCCTTTTTGATTCTGTTTTAACCTCAATCCTTTCTAATCTGTCATTCAATTGCTTGATAGACAGATGACCAACATTGTCTCTCTTTTCTTTTCTCACTTGACTTGATTCTCTTGAAACAAAGTTTTTAGAAACTGATCCATATTTATCATTCCACTTAGCTAGCTTAGTTTTTCTAACTGGCTTACTTACATTCAACGGACGTGGCTCATTGTCTTTCGTGGCTCATTGTCTTTCGTGGCTCATTGTCTTTCGACGAATAATTTTCATCATCCATCGAATCCACATCCGTTGAAAGTCCTTCAACCAGATTGGAATCAAGCTTCTCCTTGTTCTTTTTCCAGGCTACATCACAAAAAGATTCTATACCTTGAACTTTAGTAATTTGAACATAGACATCTCTAGATGATTTCCATGCCTTAATTACTTCCTATTCTCGTTCAAGTTGCTTTCTTAAAATCTCCTCTTTCTTTAAGGATTCAGTTAGTTCATCTTTAGCAATATTAAATTCAATTTTCAATTTCTCAAACTCAACAAATTGAGTCTCTAGCACATTGTTTCTTTCACTTAAAAACACATTGTTCTATTTAATTTTATTGTTTTCTTTAGTGAGAGACTTGAGTGTAACACGCAGGTGATATAATTCAGTAGACATATCATTTATGGCATCATTACACTCAGCTTTAGATAAATGAGCTAGGTTAGTTGTGATTACCTGATTGTTTGATGAACTTGTCTCTGTTTCATCTGATTTGGCCATTAGGGCTAGGTTGACATAGTTTGTATCTTCATCCTCTTCAAATCCATCTGTAGCCCAGTCTTTTACTTGTGTAATGAAAGCCCTTTCCTTTTGCTTGAGCAACTCAAAGTATTTATGCTTATAATCAACAGGCTCAAACTTCTTTTTACCAGAATCAGGCTTTCTGCACTCACTAGCAAAATGACATGCCAAGCCACATTTGAAACACTTGAATTTACACTTATCAACCATGTTTTTGTTTGACTTAGCTGCTCCAAAACTCTTCTTGAATTTGAGCTTGAAAAATCTCCTGGATAGAAAAGAAAGATGCTCATCTATGTCATCCATGTCATCCATGTCATCTTGGCTCAACTGTTCTTCATTTTCAGCTACCAGCCCTTTACCCTTGCTCTCACAAACCCTTGAGTTTGATGCAGATTCCACAGCTTCAACCTTCATCTCTTTTTCCTTCTCTTGCTCAACAACTAGTGCAATGGATCCTCCTTTCTTCCTTCCTTTCTCCATCCTTTCATCTTGCTTTATTTCAAGCTCATAGGTTTTTAGAATTCCATACAGTCTTTCCAAGGTGAATTCCTTGTAATCTTGAGAGTTTCTTAAAGAGACTGTCATGGGCTTCCATTCCTTTGGTAGAGATCTAAGGAATTTAAGGTTTGAGTCTTTTGTTTGATAGACCCTTCCATGCAACTTGAGAGCATTCAGTAGC
The DNA here is from genome assembly GCF_009905375.1 of Apium graveolens. Classification (NCBI taxonomy): domain Eukaryota; kingdom Viridiplantae; phylum Streptophyta; class Magnoliopsida; order Apiales; family Apiaceae; genus Apium; species Apium graveolens. The sequence continues at coordinate 198,959,763 of NC_133654.1, read as the reverse complement.
TTTTGAAATCTACTAAATATGTCAGTGAGTGACTCACTTTCTTCACTATGGAAATGCTCATATTGCTGAAATAAGAGTTGCATCTTGTTCTCCCTAACTTGCTCAGTACCATCACAAATAATTTGAATTGTATCCCAAACCTCTTTAGCTATTTTGCAGTTTATGATGTTGTCAAACATATTACCATCAACACCATTAAACAGTATGTTCATGGCCTTTTTATCTTTCCTGACTTGTTCAACGTCTGGATCAGACCATTCATGTGTAGGCTTTGGAACTGATGGTTCATTTCTTGTAGCATCTCTCATAGAGACATGATGACCTTTCTCAATGTAGGCCACATAAGCTTCATCTTGAGAAAGAAGATGTAGGTGCATCTTCACCTTCCAGCGGTGATAGTTATCTTTGTCCAGAAATGGAATTTTCACTCCAGCATCCTTTCTGATCATCTTGTTGATTGTGGTGATCTTTACACTCTTTGTACTTCAAGAGCTTTCTCTGATATCAATTGTTATTCCCAAACAATGCAAAAAGAATTGCAGAAGGGGGGTTGAATGTAATTCTAGCTTCTTTTTCTGATTTTAAGAATGTTCTTATCTAATATATAACTGTGTTATTCCCAAACAATGCAAACAGATTGTGCTTGAGTCCATCCACCAGGGAAACTTCCTCAATGATGACATTATCCTTTAAAATCAAGCCATATCCCACAGTATAACCCTTGTTGTCATCTCCAAAAGTGATACTTGGGCCAACTCTTTCCTTGAACTCAGTGAGCAGGGTAGAATCTCCAGTCATGTGCCTTGAGCAACCACTATCTAGATACCAAAGATTCTGTGTGTTTCCCTACACACATCAAAATCAAATCAAGTTGATTTTGGTACCCAAGTTTCCATGGGTCCTGCCTTGTTAGCCTTTTTCTTAGGTTTCTTAGATTTGACCTCATTTGACTTGGGTATTTCAGATTCATCCTTAGTCATTTGAGTTAGACCTTTGAAACCATTCATTGAAGCAGATTGTCATGCACATTTTGATTAACAAGAAAGGGCATGCTATGTGCAAACATGTTATTCCAGTAAGGCATGCTAAATGGCATTTGAGGCATACTAAATGCAACGTAATAAGGATTAGGTTCAAATGACATATTAGAAAATTGAGCATTTATATTCTCCGCAGGCAAAGCATTCATAGGCATGGCTAGAATGTTAGTCATGTTGGTAAAAGAGGGAGGTGCAGACATGGGTGCAGGCTTAGCAAGATTGCAATTAACAGACAGATGATTAACACTACCACACTTAACACATATTTTTCTTGGTGCATATTTATCAGGTGTGTAGTTGTTATGTTTGTTAATTCCTACCTTCCCATTTTTATTATTTTTCCTTTTTGATTCTGTTTTAACCTCAATCCTTTCTAATCTGTCATTCAATTGCTTAATAGATAGATGACCAACATTGTCTCTCTTTTCTTTTCTCACTCTACTTGATTCTCCTGGAACAAAGTTTTTAGAAACTGATCCATATTTATCATTCAACTTAGCTAGCTTAGCTTTGCTAACTGGCTTGCTTACATTCAATGGATGTGGCTCATTGTCTTTTGACGGATAATCCTTTTGATTATTCGACGGATAATTTTCATCATCCGTCGAATCCACATCCGTTGAAAGTCCTTCAACCAGATTGGAATCAAGCTTCTCCTCGTTCTTTTTCCAGGATGCATCATAAAAATATTCTATACCTTGGAACTTTAGTAATTTGATCATGAACATCTCTAGATGATTTCCATGCCTTAATTACTTCCTGTTCTCATTCAAGTTGCTTTCTTAAAATCTCTTCTTTCTTTAAAGATTCAGTTAGTTCATCCTTAAAAGTTTTACATTCAATTCTCAATTTTTCAAACTCAATGAATTGAGACTCTAGCACATTATTCCTCTCACTTAAAAACAAATTATTTTCTTTAATTTTAGCATTTTCCTTGGTGAGAGACTTAAGATTACACGTAAATGATACAACTCAGTAGACATGTCATTGATGGCATCATTGCACTCAGACTTAGTTAAATGTGCTAGGTTAGTGGTGATTACCTGATTACTGGATGAACTAACTTCTGTTTCATCTGATTTGGCCATTAGGGCTAGGTTGACATAGTTTGTATCTTCATCTTCATCCAATCCATCTGCAGCCCAGTCATTTTCTTGCGTAATGAAAGCCCTTTCCTTTTGCTTGAGCAACTCAAAGTATTTCTGCTTATAATCAATAGGCTCAAACTTCTTTTTACTAGAGTCAGGCTTTCTGCACTCACTAGAAAAATGACTTGCCAAGCCACACTTGAAACACTTGAATTTAGACTTATCAACCATGTTTCTGTTTGACTTAGCTGCTCCAAAATTCTTCTTGAATTTGAGCTTGGCAAATCTCCTGGATAGAAAAGCAAGATGCTCATCTATGTCATCCATGTCATCTTGGCTCAACTGTTCTTCATTTTCAGCTACCAGCCCTTTACCCTTGCTTTCACAGACCCTTGAGTTTAATACAAATTCCACAACTTCAACCTTCATCTCTTTTTCCTTTTCTTGATCAGCAACTAGTGCAATGGATCCTCCTTTCTTCCTTCCTTTCTCTATCTTTTCATCTTGCTCCGTATTAAGCTCATAGGTTTTTAGAATTCCATATAGTCTTTCCAAGGTGAATTCCTTGTAATCTTGAGAGTTTCTTAAAGAGACTGTCATGGGCTTCCATTCCTTTGGTAGAGATATAAGGAATTTAAGGTTTGAGTCTTTTGTTTGATAGACCCTTCCATGAAACTTGAGAGCATTCAATAGCTTTTGAAATCTACTAAATATATCAGTGAGTTACTCACTTTCTTCACAGTGAAAATGCTCATATCGCTGAATCAAGAGCTGTATTTTGTTCTCTCTTACTTGCTCAGTTCCATCACAAATAATTTGAATTGTGTCCAAACCTCTGTTGCTGTTTTGCAGTTTATGATGTTGTCAAACATATCACCATCAACACCATTAAACAGTATGTTCATGGCCTTTTTATCTTTCCTGACTTGTTCAATGTCTGGATCAAACCATTCATGTCTGGGCTTTGGAACTGATGGCTCATTTCCTGTAGCAGCTCTCATAGGAACATGAGGACCTCTCTCAATGCAGTCCATATAAGCTTCATCTTGAGAAAAAAGATGTAGGTGCATCTTCACCTTCCAGTGGTGATAGTTGTCTTTGTCCAGAAATGAAATTTTCACTCCAACATCCTTTCTGATCATCTTGCTGATTGTGGTGATCTTTACACTCCTTGTACTTCAAGAGCTTGCTCTGATACCAATTGTTATTCCTAAACAATGCAACAAAAATTACAGAAGAGAGGGGGGGGGGTTGAATGTAATTCTGGCTCTTTTTCTGATTTTGAGAATGTTCTTACTTAAGATATAACTGTGTTTGATTTTGCAAGAAGTGCAGAATGAAAGTAAAATAGAAATCAAAACACAAAGCAATAAAACACAATTCTTTAAAACTTTCTGGTGGATTTGAAATTATCCACCAGATATATATATATATATATATAAAGATGAGAACTCTATGATGCTTGAATAGCACACAACTGCTTACAAGTTGAACAACAAGAACAACTGAGAAATTCTTTACAGATTTTGCTTTTTCTATTTCTCTAGTTTTTCTTTCTAACTTGGATACTTTTCAACTCGCTACTCTTGGTTTATATATTACGAAGTTACATGATAGTAAGACAAGACAATAAGACAAACTGAATCTAGTCTAACTTCATACTGCTACATTACTCTATCCAGCATATTTGAATATCTTTATAATTGCATGGAAATGGTAATGCTTCTTTGTTCTCTAAGTCCTGCAATTAGGCTGCCACATTCCATTTGCAAACACCCGACACATGTGACTGTGTTGTCACTGTCAACTGCTATTTTGAATATGATCATCTGTCGGGACTATGTTGGTCATCCGTCAGGAGCCTTGTTGATTATCTTTCGGGAGCCTTTGTAGATCATCCGTCAGGATTCTTCTGTCACTTGACTCTATTTCACTTATGCAGAATTACAAGACATCTTATATTTACAATTATCCAACCTGTTCTGCTTATCAATCTAGTAGTCAACATGACTCATAGAATCCTACAACATCTACTCAACTAAAATATTGTTGTTTGCAGAAATCTGCTACAATACTTATTGTTACATAAGCTACACTCTCGATGGATGTTCAGAGGTCATCTGTCAGGACTATAAAGATCATCCGTCGGGACTATTATAGAACATCCATTGAGAGCTACAAAAACACTAAGTTAAATCTACTAAGGTGTTTTGTTCAACTTATCATCAAGTTCACAACATATTCCTAACACTACCTCATGTTGTGACAGCTGCACCTCTACAAGCTATTCCACCCTCTGGTATTAGACCACCTATTCGAGGACCCCCACCTGCTGATTCTGACTTTGCTGGACATTCAGTTACGGGTTCATCTTTCTAGTTTACCCCACACCCTATTCTATACCATCAGTTTGAGGCTCTTCTTTTGGAGTGAGAGGCCTTTTTGGCACAGATTCAGGAGCTACAACATATTGTGTGGACCATAGATGTGACAGCCTCAACCCCCGGGGCCAGGAGTTGACGTCACTAAACACAACCACTAGAAATATAAACAACAAAATTATTATTAATATATACTAGCACGACCCCGAACCAAGATTTGATCCAGGTTCAAGTATGATTCAGGCTACACATTATTACAAACCATATATTTAAAAAGTCTGACATACTAACTTATTCAACAACTCATCAGACTGCACGTGGTCTGATACTAACTACCTCTGAGGAGCCGGGTCCTGAAGGGGCGGAGATATATATATATATATATATATATAACAGGTTGCAAGGGTGAGCATAATCACTCAGCAGTACCAACATATTAATATTAAAATAAAAACAACAATGTAAACAGTTATAGGAACATAACTATAATCATGAAATCCGAAATCTGTAGATCATTTTGAACAACAGTAAATAAAGAAAAGCTGAGAAAACTGGATATCACTGACTAGCATGCTTTTCACAAAACAAATGTAGTTGTGTGTTGTGTAAGGACCAGATTCCAATTTTAGCATGCTATTCACATTTATAAATCCACTGTATCAATTACTTATTCCCTTACAGGAATCACAAAGCCAAATCAGATACGTAACGGATAAGTGAAGACAGCTGATCAGGATATCAACACCAGACGGCTCTAACTGCCATCCCATAAACCTGTTCCAGAACTCAGAGACTAGCTAGGTCTCTGACCTGCTGGACTAATCGGTTATATAATGCACGTAACCGAATTAGCCTCTACGCTACCTCAATAGGCCTACTCTAGCCCCTATGTATCCCATATCTGATCGTTTTATCCAGTTTTCAAAACACTTGTACCTATCTCATTTCAAAATCATTCATTTTAATAGCATACATAAAACTAGTTCACAAATTATTTTCATTCGAGATAGGTACCTTTCGAAGTTACTTTTCCCCAAAACAGGTTTAAAACAGTGATTTATAACTACAGGGGATACGTAACTTAAAACGTTTCTGTTCCTTTACGAGAATAAAACAACAGTTTATTCATACATACTAAACCATAAAAGAATGATCAGGGTACTTGCCTTACAACGCTTTCGAAAACCCTAAGTAGCTTTTACGCTGACTTCGGTCCTGGCGAAACTCGACTGGGATCTATAATAACAGAATACTCTAATCAGTTATACCGACTTGCTTGATATCCTCGACTCCTAATAACCCAATTCGATAACCCGACTCGTATAATAATTATACACGCAATCACGTAATCACATAGTCCGTATACAAATAGGGGTAATACGTTTCTCGTATTTAAAATAAATTTTTAAAAAATTTTGGTAGCAACTTTTCTGTTTATAAGCCTACCCATCAATTACAATCGACGTCAACAACCAACAAATCACAAGTCTCACCACATTACAAATTCCACAATCACGCAATTATTTACGTACAACTCAATATAAGATTTATTTTTATTTATTTATTAAGGTTAAGACTCAGATAACGATCATCACGGTCCAGCGTTGACTCACCGAAGTTCATCGTCAACGGCGGTAAAATTTACGGGTACCCGATTAATTCTGGGTTTCCAACGTAAATTTCACTGATTAAAGTATCATTTCCCGCACGCAAAAATAATTTCATTTCATAAATAGTATTCATTTATTTTCCTGCAGAAAAAGGAAATAGGAATTAAAATTTTAAAACCAGGCCCACTACTTCCATTCGGCCCAATAGAGAGGGCCCAAACAATCTGGCCCAAACCGCAAAGCCCAAAAGGAATCAGCTCAACTGAACAAACACCACAGAGAAGCACAACAAAGAAACACGACCACAAACACATGGCCGCAGCCGAACACACACACACACACACCTCCACACCCAAATGCACAAACACAACACTCACACTTCACTCACACACACAATCGAACACACATACACATATAATCAATCACACACACACAATCATATACATAATGATATGCATGTATATAGAAATCAAACCATCCAAGCTACAAATAAGCGGCGGCTCACCGGAAAAATATCCGGAAAACAGGAACAACAGAGACCGGAAACACTGGGAAGAAGAAGAGAACGAGAAAGGCGGAGGAGAGAGTAAAAGAGAGAGAGAGCAGAGAAATTTTTATAAAAGAAAGACAGAGAGAGAGTTCGAGAGATGTCGAGAGATGAGAGAGGAGTGAACTGATGTTTATGTGTGTGTTTGTCCAACTACCATGAAGCAATAAAATGAGACACGTAGCCAAAAATTAATAAACTGCCCCTGCCTCGATCGTTTTAGCTTATTTTATAGAGACGATATACAAATAAATTTTAATCAGGTCTGAACCAAAATAATCTTACAATATTATAAATACCCCGAACTTAGCAAAAACATAAGTTTCGAAATTTTAAAATAAATTTTTGAAACGCAATTTATACCCGCTTTTAACAATTAAATGAATCAACGCGCAAGTGAAATAAATCCCAAAAATTCCCAAAATAAATTTAATATTCTCAGAATATTATAAACTTCATAAAATATGAGTTTCGTGATTTTTTTAAAGAATTCTGGAATTAAATATGGATTTTACAAGTAAATACAATTATAAAATCATTTAAAAATAAATAATTAACAAAGAAATTGATTTCTCAGTTTTATAAGGTCCCAAGAACAATTATTAGCATTATAAAATTATAAAACCAATTTTAGAGACAATTCAAATATTTATGGAATTAAAACTGCAATAAAATCACTTTTAAAAGCGAGACAAAACCACATAACTGAATAATAAATCACACAATCCAACCTATATACCAATAAATCACAGATAAATAATAAAAACAACTCACCGCTGCCAAAGCCAATACACATATTTTATTTAACTAATTATTCAATAATTACACTTTAAAATAATAGTAATAAAAATAATAGAAAATATACGAGTCGCTATATCCTTTCCCCCTTAAAAAGATTCTGTCCCCAGAACCTGACTTAACTAAACAAATGAGGATATTTATCAAGCATGTCTGACTCTAATTCCCAAGTAGACTCTTCTACTCTAGGATTTCTCCAAAGGACTCTCTCTATGGGTATTGATTTATTTCTTAGGACTCGCTTTCTATGATCTAAGATTTGGATTGGCTGTGGATTCATATTCTATAACTTGATTCGAGTCAAGAGTATAGGGCTTCAACATGGATACGTCGAACACATTATGGATGTGCTGCAACTGCGGCTGCAATGCTATTTCTTAGGCAACCTTCCCTACTTTCTTCAAAACCTCAAATGGTCCTATAAATCCGGGGCTAAGTTTACCTTTCCGACAAAATCGTACTAATCTTTTCCAAGGTGATACCTTTAGTAATACCAGTGACCCTATCTCAAAGTTCATATCCTTTCGATGAAAATCTGCATTCTTTCTCTGCCTATCCTGGGCCGCTTCTAACCTTTTCCGAATCAATGCCACTACATCTTTAGTCTGCTGCACCAGCTCAGGGCCTAACACTTTCTTCTCTCCTACTTCATTTCAATACAATGGTGACCAACACTTACGTCCATACAAAGCTTCTTAGGGAGGCATTCCAATGCTGGTATGGTAGCTGTTGTTGTACGGAAAATTCAATCAAAGGTAAGTGTTCATCCCAATTTCCTTTAAAATCCAGGACATAAACTCTTAACATATCCTCTATGGTCTGAATTATTCTCTCACTTTGACCTTCCGTTTGAGGATGATAAGTGATATTCGTATTCTACTTAGTTCCCAAACATTCCTGGTTACCAAAAGTCTTGCTTTCATTCCGATACATCTTAGTATTCCCGGGTGGATAGAAAACTTGAAATCATGGGGTCCTCGCCAAACTTCACTCTTCCATTTAGTTAACTAGAAATACATTTTTTTGAGGAAAACCTGTAAATACCTTTGTTATTCTTTTGAGTATAATTTCTTTTCCAGCCAAACTGTCCATCATTTGATTCACGATCTTTTCTTAGCATTTTCTGATTCTTTCCATCACCTTTGGTGGAAAAGTGGTCTCATACAATTGCTCCTTACTATCTTCTGGCACCCGAATTTCAGTTTATAACTTTTCTAATTCCTTTACCAACTCCTCAACAATCTTCATGATATTCAAATTTTCTTTTCTACTCAGGACATATGTCCCTAAATAGACCTTGCCTGGGTGGTAGTTAATCAAGTAATCGTAGCTCATAATCAATTCTGACCAGATGTCATACTTTCAAAGCTTAGGATAAAGTTGCTACTTTTCAACCCTTCGTAGACGTATCTTCAGGTGTTTGACTTGGTCTTTTTTGGTCCTTGAAAGGGCTAGGATATTATCAATAAATATAATTACACTATCCAAGTAATCCTTATACACTATGTTCAATAAATCCTTATAGGTGACTGATGTATTTACTAATCCACATATCATTACCAGAAACTCGTAATGCCCATATCTCGCTTTAAATGCAGCCTTTGGTATGATTTCAGACTTGATCTTAAGTCAATCCTCGAGAAATAACACACTCCTTAAATTAGGTCACAAAAGTAATCAGTTTTACATAGGGTTACTTATTCCTATTCGTCAACTTGTTAAAATTTTGATAATCTGAACATAATCTCATACTTTTATCCCTATTTCCTTTAAATAACAGTAGTGCATCCAAGGAGACACACTTGGCCTAATCACACCCCTTTTCCAACCATTCCTGAAGTTGCTTAACTAATTACTTGATTCCTACTGGGCCATATAATATGGAGCTTTTGACACTGGTTCGGCTTCGGGTACTAAACCAATGAAAAACTCGATCTCATGATCTAGGCTAATCCTGGTAATTCATCTAGAATGAATTTTGGGAATTCATTCACTACCCGAATCTCTCCCAACTTAGGTGCTTTCTTCTTAATGTCCATCACATTTGTTAAATATACCTTACATTCTTACTCAAATAGCTCCTCTGCCCGCGGGTCTCTAATTAACATTTAAGACAGAGTTGACCCGCTGAACTCTATCTTGATTGGCCACTTCTATGGTCAAGGCTCGGCTAAGTTTTCCAATATCAAATCAATTTTATTCACACATTTCATTAATATAAATGACTTAGATACTTCCGGGTCGAATAAGACTTAACAGTTATGAAATTGAGAGATAATGTACCTGCGGCTATGTTCGAGTCCTCGATATTGGATTTCTTGGTTACTTTGAAAGTTTTGGATCTGATGCCGAACGTTGGTCTTTGGAATGCAGTACTTTGAGTAGCTGCTCTACAGCTTCTCGCAATATGGCCAACCTTTCCACAATTGAAACAAGTAACTCCTGGATTTTCTAGCTTGCACTCCGACTCATAATGACCTTTATGCCCACATCTGACACATTGAACATCCTTCTTGCACCTCCCACTATGTCTTTTACCACATTGATTACACTCCGCTATTGATAACCTGATCATCTTAACTTGATTAGAACTGACCGAAGCATTACTAAACTTATCCTGAGAAAGGTTTTGTCGTCTAAAACCCTTATCCCTCTTCCTTCCAAACTTTTTCTGAAACTTCTGACTAGATCTCCATTGCTTTTGTTTTACCTTCACAACACCCAATTTCCGTTTCTTACTTTCTTTTTCTCCGGAGGTTAATTTCTGGAAGGTTTCAAAATTAACAGAACGGTTTCCTCCTTAATGTTGCTGTTGCAACAGAAGTTGCTGCTGAATTAGTTGGATTAACTACAGCTGTTGTTGCTGTTGCTGGCATAACAAACCTAAAATTTCATTTATAACTGGATCCTCAGTACGACTAATGCTCTCTTCTTTAGACTGAGTAGCTTTCTTGGGTGACATTTTCCTGAAATATAGCATTAGATTTATTCAAAAATATAACGAGAATGCGTAATAGAAAATATCACCGTTCAAACGGTGCACCCGTATTAGGAAATGCTGACCAACCCGATTACCCATACCTTTATTATCAAGATCCATTTATAAAAGATATCTAGATTAACAACACCAACAACAATAGCAACAATATCAGTAGCAGAATCACAACAGTACAGGAAAACTAGAATATAAAGAAACTATACACCGTAACATGGCTCTTTGATACAACAACAACTGACTAACTTCCCATCACTACTCCTTGCCACAACTAAACTAATCTGATATACCGCAAAACTTGGCTGGCTTTATCAGCCACAAACTTCATGAAGCAAACTGGTAAATCAAGTCAAACTAAAGGAACCCTGGACTCTACTAAAAATACCAGTCTGAGTTTCAACCAACCATTCCTCCAAGGCAATTTCTTATCCCCTGTAAATGACCCATCTACCACTGAGTTAGCTTTTCTAAAGCTGTAACCTTCGATACTGAATCATGAATCCTCTCTGCTATATTCATTTCTGAGGTAGCATCCAGACATGGAACTTCTATTCCTCCAGAAAGTCGACTTTTCTTTACTTTCAATAACCAAGACTGTTTAACTATAAAGGTTACTGACGAATTCATTGCCATGGAATATTTAATTGAATTTCAAAATCAATGAATCAATTATAAAGGGAGGAAAAGCGAAGAAGGTATAGATATGACCGAGAGCAACCATACAAGTACATAAGATGGCCAGTCTTAGTACCATATGGTCACAACGTATAATTCGGTGGCGTCCCACCAGACCCTTTGTCACACAGATAAATAGTCAAATCATATGCATTGCTTGCCCCAATCACCCGATAGAATCACTGAGGAAAGAAACAATGTTTAAATAGAAATTCACAAATAGGAAGGGGAGAATCTGATTTGTAATGAGATCAACAGGACCCTAAGTGGCTTACTTCGCGTTCTTAACTTTCTCACAGGAAATGTAAGCAACTTATGGAATAGTAGCCAATTACTCTGGAAACAAAATACGTCTCAAGAAATAAGTATAAGGGTTCAAGATATAAACCACAGTACTGATCCACATTCACTATGAGACTTTGCTGTCATAGCAGCCGATGACTATTATCCTTCTATCTGAACTCATCGAGGTCGCACACTTGGTCCAACAACATTCCTTAACATAAAAAATGCGATATTTAGAAATAACATCGGTGTCTTTTCAGCTGACACATCAAGGGTCCGCTCATAAGCTGAATTCTCTCAATCAGACTCATTTTCCCGAGAGGGGAACTAGAAATCTCTATCGGACATTACCAATAATACATATACGAAGGAGACGTACTCTAAGCTAGGCTAGTTCCAACCAATCCTCAATAGACGTCAGGGTTACACTTCCAAAACCCTTGACTGAACTCATAGACTCGCTCCTCTGATTAAGTTGCTGACTCACATCTATATATAACTCTTCCTGCACTCTTTTGACTCTATCCTAACCTAAATCAGGGACTCTAATATATAGCTCTGATACCAACTGTGACGGCCTCAACCCCCGGGGTCAAGAGTTGACGTAATTAAACACAACCACCCGAAATATAAACAACAAAATTATTATTAATATATACTAGCACGACCCCGAACCAAGATCCGATCCAGGTTCAAGTATGATTCAGGCTACACATTATTACAAACCATTTATTTAAAAAGTCTGACACACTAACTTATTCAGCAACTCATCAGACCGCACGTGGTCTGATACTAACTGCCTCTGAGGAGCCGGGTCCTGAAGGGGCGGAGACTCGGTTCTGCCAAGGTCTGATTGGTCTTCTAGGCATCTGCGATATATATATAACAGGTTGCAAGGGTGAGTATAATCGCTCAGCAGTACCAATATATGAATATTAAAATAAAAATAGTAATGTAAACAGTTGTGAGAACAGAACTATAATCACGATATCCGAAATCTGTAGATCATTTTGAACAACAGTAAATAAAGAAAAGCTGAGATAACTGGATATCACTGACTAGCATGCTTTTCACAAAACAAATGTAGTTGTGTGTTGTGTAAGTACCAGAGTCCAATTTTAGCATGCTATTCACATTTATAAATCCACTGTATCAATTATTTATTCCCTTACGGGAATCACAAAGCCAAATCAGATTCGTAACGGATATGTGAAGACAACTGATCAATCTATCAACACCAGACGGCTCTAACTGCCATCCTATAAACCTGTTCCGGCACTCCGAGACTAGCTAGGTGTCTGACCTGCTGGACTAATCGGTTATATAATGCGCGCAACAGAATTAGCCTCTTACGCTACCTCAATAGGCCTACTCTGGCCCCTATCTATCCGATATCTGATCGTTTTATCCAGTTTTCAAAACACTTGTACCTATCTCATTTCAAAATCATTCTTTTTAGCAACACACGTAAAACTAGTTCACAAATCATTTTCATTCGAGATAGGTACCTTTCGAAGTTACTTTTCCCCAAAACAGGTTTAAAACAGTGATTTGTAACTAAAGGGGACATGTAACTTAAAATGTTTCTATTCCTTTACGAGAATAAAACAACAGTTTATTCTTACATACTGAACCATAAAAGAATTGTTAGGGTACTTGCTTTGCAACGCTTTCGGAAACCCTAAGTAGTTTTTACGCTGACTTCGATCCTGGTGAAACTCGACTAAGATCTACAATAACAGAATACCCTAATCAGTTATACCGACATGCTTGATATCCTCGAATCCTAATAACCAAATTCGATAACCCGACTCGTATAATAATTATACACGCAATCACGTAATCATAGTCCGTATATAAATAGGGGTAATACGTTTCTCGTATTTAAAATAAATTTTTACAAAATTTTGGCAGCAACTTTTCTGTTTATAAGCCTACCCGTCGATTACAATCGACGTCAACAACCAACCAATCACAAGTCTAACCACATTACAAATTCCACAATCACGCAATTATTTACGTACAACTCAATATACGATTTATTTTTATTTATTTATTAAGGTTAGGACTTAGATAACGATCATCACGGTCCAACGTTGACTCACCGAAGTTCATCGTCAACGGCGGTAAAATTTACGAGTACCCGATTAATTCCGGGTTTCCAACGTAAATTTCACCGATTAAAGTATCGTTTCCCGCACACCAAAATAATTTCATTACATGAATAGTATTCAATTATTTTCCTGAATAAAAAGGAAATAGGAATTAAAATTCTAACAACCAGGCCCATTACTTCCATTCGGCCCAACAGAGAGGGCCCAAACAATCTGGCCCAAACTGCAAAGCCCAAAAGGAATCAACCCACCTGAACGAACACCACAGAGAAGCACAACAAAGAAACACGACCACAAACACACGGCCGCAGCCGCACACACATACACACCTCCACACACAAATGCACGCACACAACCCACACACTTCACTCTCACGCACACATACACAATCCCACACACACTCACACAATCATATACATAATAATATGCATGTATATAGAAATCGAACCATCCAAGCTACAAATAAGCGGCGGCTCACCGGAGAAATAGTCGGAAAACAGGAACAACGGTGACTGGAAACACTGGGAAGAAGAAGAGAACGAGAAACGCAGACGAGAGAGTAAAAGAGAGAGAGAGAGAGAGCAGATAAATTTTTGTAAAAGAAAGACAGAGAGAGAGTTCGAGAGATGTCGAGAGATGAGAAAGGAGTGAACTGATGTTTATGTGTTTGTTTATCTGACTGCCACGAAGCAATAAAATGAGACACGTGGCCAAAAATTAATAAACTGCCCCTTCCTCGATCGTTTTAGCTTATTTTATAGATACGATATACAAATAAATTTTAATCAGGTCCGAACCAAAATAATCTTACAATATTATAAATATCCCGAACTTAACAAAACATACGTTTCGAAATTTTAAAACAAATTTTTGAAATGCAATTTATACCCGCTTTTAACAATTAAACGAATCAAAGCGCGGGTGAAATTAATCCCAAAAATTCCCAAAATAATTTTTTAATTCTTAGAATATTATAAAATTCATAAAATATGAGTTTCGTGATTTTTTTTGAAGAATTCAGAAATTAAATATGGATTTTACAAATAAATACAATCAGAAAATCATTTAAAAATAAATAATTAACAGTATATTGATATATTAGTTTTATAAGGTCCCAAAAACAATTATTAACATTATAAAATTATAAAAACAATTTTAGAGACAACCCAAATATTTATGGAATTAAAACTGTAATAAAATCACTTTTAAAAGTGAGAGACTCAATAATAAATCACACAATCCAACCTATATACCAATAGATCACAGATAAATAATAAAAACAACACACCGCTGCCAAAATCAATACACATATTTTATTTAACTAATTATTCAAAAATTACACTTTAAAATAATAGTAATAAAATTAATAGAAAATATACGAGTCGTTATAATATATGTTGACAAGAGTGCGAGGGAGCTTCAGGATGAGATTCATGTGACCTAGAGGGTAGCCGATGCTAGATTACATGGAGCTACTTGTGAGTATGCATCCCCCGGTGCTCTTTTGGGGTAGGCCAGAGAGATGTTAGAGTAGTTTACGAGGCTTGGAGGACCAGAGTTTCCCTGGAGCTAGACGACATAAATGCCATGACAGTTATATGTATATCAGTGTGTAGTGTGTATCATCAGATTTTTGGTTTGTATATATATAGACTCGACTTGCTGACTAGTGTGTAGGCCTAGTGTACCCTTTTTCTTTTATTGAAGCATTTCACACTTGTACTATCAAACTTTAAATATATATCATTACCTTTCCTTTTCCAGCATTGTCATTTACATTACTACACTTGTTTTATCTTACTTTATTTACTGCACCAGTTATAAACCCTTGTGATAACATGTTCCCTTTCCCCTTGATTGTTTACATTATGTAAAGAAGCATGCAATTTACTTATTTCAATAACTGAAAATATTTTCAAAAAGGGATACTTCTATTTTACCAAAAAATTTCAATAAAAAGGATTGGATTTAAAGGCTAAATAAGTTATTTGATTCTTTATAGAAAATGCCTCCTAGAAGAAATACCCGTTCTACCAGCTAGAATGAAGAAACCAACAACAACAACCAAGAAATTATAACCGGAATGCAAATCCAGGTCCGATAGACCCAACTATAGCCCAGATTCTTCAGATCTTGGCTCAACAAACAATCAACCTGACTCAACAAATAGAGACAGACCAATCCTCAGGTAACTTTTATGACTTTTCAGGCGGTGAATTCACCAGAATTTAAAGGTTCGTTAGATCCAATTGAAACAAGAGTTTGTTAAAGGAGATTGAGAAGTCGTTTGCTTTAGTCAAGGTAAGAGAGGAACAGAAGGTTTGTGAGTTACTACTTGAAGAATGAAGCCACCTATTGGTGGGAAACTGTTAAGATATTTGAAGGTACGGATGTTATTGCTTGGGATAGATTTAAAGAGTTATTTTTAGAGAAGTATTTTCCACAGTTTGTTCAGGATCAAATGAAATTGAAGTTTCTGGAGTTAAAGCAGGGGAATATGTTAGTAGAAGATTATGAAAGTAAGTGTGAGGAATTGTCCAGGTTTGTACTGTGGCGCCCTCCAGAAATTCGGCTGGAAATTTCCGCCGCCGTTTTATCCAATTTTCCAATGAACCTCTTCCTGTTATCCTCTGTTCTCCAAACTTACATCAATCGATTTCTCGTTCAATGATCTATTTAATGGTATACACTAATTCAACTAATAAACCTTGAATCAAAAACACCCAAAAATAAATTAAAAACATTCATAGCTATATAAATCCTAATTTACTAATTCAAGAATCAAATACAAATTTCTATATGTTATTGAACTCCAAATTCAACATATAATATACCAAAATGACCAGAATCAAATTATCTACAACATGCAATCATCAAATCATACAAACAACATCAAAATCAAAATTTATATTTAAACCCAATTTAATTCAAATTTAAATAAAAATATTGAAAATTACCTATTGATTCTGCAGTTGAACAAGCCACAAATTCTAAAAGTACACTTCACAAGCTTTATTTTGATTACTCAAACGCTTGATTTCAAGTTCGATAACGCCTTCGTTTTTAGGTTTGATCTGGAAGAACACGACGAATTATAGGATTTTTCTCTGTAAATTATATATATTTACTGTTTGATAATGATTATCTGCACAAAATAAACTACGATAAGGGATATTTATATTTACAAAATATTGGTACCCCGTTGGATCATATCGGATATAAAAATAGAATACTTAATCGCTAAGTATTGATAAAACGATCCAATTCGGTATCGGTTTTGGGATAATTATCAAAACCAGACTTTCTGTAAATACAGTCTTGGTCTCAGCGCTTTGGTTACACGAATTATGAGAAGATAATATAGTAATTTAATCAAAACATCCCGTTTCTCGAAAATACGGATTTTATCGATTTACCGAAATAAATATTGTATCGAAAAATTTGTGCCGGGAACTGCACGGGTAAAACCGTACTCCGGATCGAAAAAGTCAAAACACGGAAAATGCTCAAAATAATCAAATTGGGTTAGAAAGGAGTTTTCCTGAGACTTCCGGGTTGTAAAAACGTAAAACGATTAAAGTTGGACAATTCCCGATTATACCAAACAGTTTATAATTACTCGGAAAAATAATTTATTAAACCCATAAATCCTTTATAAAATTATATAACAACATATAAATTAATAGAAAAATATCAAAATTATCTATACTTTATTTTAGACATGTAAAAATTAAAATACTCAAATTTTATCACATATAGACATCCAAACACATATACCAATTAGCAAATTATTCACCAAAATTCACTTAATAACCACATAATATTTATTTATTGACAAAAATAATTACATGATATATCCCGGATATTACATCCTTCCCCCTTAAAATGATTCTGTCCTCAGAATCATCTAAGTAAACAGATGAGGGTATCTTTCACGCATATTACTTTCTAGCTCCCAGGTTGACTCTTCAACCTTTGGGTTTCTCCACAATACTCTTACTAAATTTATAACTTTATTCCTTAACAATTTCTCTCTCCTTTCTAGAATCTTTATTGGATTCTCTACATACGACAAATCTGCCTGAAGTTCTATCGGCCCGGACTCGATTACATGCCTAGAGTCTGGATTGTACTTCATAAGCATTAACACGTGAAAAACCTTATGAGTGTGCTCCATATGTGGGGGTAACGCCAATCCGTATGCTACCTTGCCGATACGCTTCAAAATTTCAAAAGGTCCAACGTATCCAGAACTTAGCTTCCCTTTCTTTCCAAATCTAGACAATCCTTTCCACGGTGATGAAGGGTTTCGAGCACATAAACGCAACGGAAACATTAATTAAAAATGTGAAAAACCAGAATTTTCGAAACCTATCGTAGGATCCATACAAAAAACATATATATTAGATATATTTGAGATGTCATGTCTAATATGATTTATGTTTAGTTTTCAGAACTTAGCAACATGACAAATCAAGACTTACTGAAATCAGGACTTACTGGAAGTCAGAACTTAATATCAGAACTTAAGGTCATATCAGAACTTAAGTGCGGGAAGACTTACAGTTAAGGAAGGAAGCTGATTTATAGTAGAAGATCGAGACTAAAATAAAAGAAGATATGTATGAAAAGAGTTAGAAGACTGGAAGACTTGTAGAAGATATCTGATTGATATATTTTAGGAGACATAATTATATTCCATATCAATTAGAAGTTATCTTGTAACTGTGTACTATATAAACACAGACTTAGGATTTACACTATATGTGTTATCATTATCGAGAAGATTATACATTGTAACCTAGCAGTTCTTAGTGATATTTGTTCATCACTGAGAGAGAACAGTTCCATTGTAACAGAGTTTATCATATTGAATATATCTGTTTACTGTTACTTGTGTTCAAAATCGATTTGATTGTAGTAACACTGTATTCAACCCCCTTCTACAGTGTTGTGTGATCTAAAAATTGGTATCAGAGCTTATCTGTTAACACACATACAGTAAAGATGCAAACAATCATGTCTGAAGAAGCACAAACTCCAACCAAGCCCACCAAAACTGAAGAAACTCAAAAGACTCAAACCCAGTCGATATAAGACTATTAGGGTTCCCATACTGAGACCTTTTGAGTATCCCATATGGAAAGTGAAGATGGCTATGTTTCTGGAAGCTACAGATCCAGAATACCTTGACAGAATTAATGAAGGCTCACAAAAGCCTACCAAGCTCTCTCTTGTAGTTTCTGATCAACCAGCAAAGACCATGCCAAAGGAGAAAGTTGAGTACACGGCTGAAGACATCTCATCTATTGCCAAGGATACAAAGGTAAGGCATTTGCTGCATAGTGCCATTGATAATGTCATGTCAAACAGGGTAATACATTGCAAGACTGCAAAAGAGATATGGGAAGCTTTGGAGACAAGATGCCAGGGACCTGATATAATCAAGAAGAACATGAGGACTATACTCACTCAAGAGTATGAGCACTTTGACTCAAAAGATGATGAGTCTTTAACTGACTTATATGACAGGTTTGTCAAACTCTTGAATGATCTGTCACTGGTGGACAAGGAATATGATCTTGAAGATTCAAATCTAAAAGTTCTTTTAGCTCTTCCTGAAAATTGGGATTTGAAGTCTATTACCATAAGAGACAACTATGACCTTACTGAAACTACTCTTGATGAAATTTATGGTATGCTCAAGACTTATGAACTTGAGATGGATCAAAGGAGCAAGAGGCATGGAAGAAAGTCAAGGATAATTGCTCTTAAGGTTGAGGATAAATCTCCTAAATTGGCTGCCTCAAAAAGGAGCAAAGGAAAGGCTCTAAGCATAAAGTCTGATTCAGAGTCATCATATTCTGATGATGTTGATTCAGATGCTGAAAGTTTACCTGAAATAGATGCTGATGAAGAGATGATGAAATTATGTGCTCTTATGGTAAATGGTATCACAAAGATAGCCTACAGCAAATTCTGAAAAGGCAAGAAGTTTTCCAGGAAAAGTGAAAGTTCTGATAAGAAAGGGTTCAGAAAGTCTGAAGGCAAGGGAGGAAAGTCTGACAGAGGAGACAACTCTAATGTCAAATGCTACAACTGTGGTGAAAGAGGCCACATATCTCCTGAATGCAAGAAAGAAAAAAGTGACAAAGGCAAAGCACTTGTCACAAAGAAGAAAAGCTGGACAGACACTTCAGATTCTGAACATGAGGTGAACTATGCCCTGATGGCAAATGCTGATAGCAGTCTTGAAACTGCTGAATTGAAGGTACCTCAAACAACTTATGTGACGACCTCAACCCTGGGTCAGGAGTTGATGTCACTAACAAAATTAAACTACAACCATAATACAACCAACTTACTTTTATTTCAATATAAACAACTCTTCCACAAGATCTTTTTGAGGTTCAAGTATAATTTAGGTTACACATTTACTACAATTAAGCTTATTGAACGCAACTTGTCGTAACTATTATTCTACATCAACTCACAGACCACACTTGGTCAGACACAACCCATTCAGAGGAGCTCGACACATGAGGAATTGGAAAATGGCCCTTATCAAGACAACAACATCTCCTAGGCATCTGCAATGCAAAAATATACAAACACATTTGCAAGAGTGAGCGATCAACCACTCAACAGTACCACTATATGAATACTAGGTAAACAATTTATAATAAGCAATTATAGGAACAAAAATCACAACTTGTTAGTAGAAAACAAGTAAAACAAGCGTAAATAGATGAAAACTGATGAACTGTTGAAAACTAGATCTTAAAAGCTAGCATGCTCTCTAAAACATTTTATTAACTGTACTGTGTAAATACCAGGGTTAAATTTTAGCATGCTACTTTCATTTTCAAATCATCTGTCCCATCGCAGGACCCATAAAACTATTTGTTCCGTTACGGGAACCATAAAACTTGTCCCCATCACAGGACCTATAAAACTTGTTCCTCTCCGGGAACCTCAAAATCACTTGCTCAGATATGAAAGTATTGGATCATCCCTGGTGAGACAGCTGATCAGGGTATCTCCATAGGATAACTCTAGCCTGGCTATCCTATGAAAACTTGTTCCGGAACTCAGAGACTAGCTAGGTCCCTGTCACGCTGGGCTGGTGGTTATAATAGGGTGCGCAACCACTTCGCCTCTTACGCTAACTTCCAGGCCGTTACGGGCCTCCTGCAAACACTCATTCAATTATCTGATCATTTTTATCTAGTTTTCCAAATCACTTACCTATCTCTTGTCAAAACAATTATAACATAACACATTTTCCAAAACATTTTCATTTTATTCAAAACTTAGAGATAGGTACTTCAGAAGTTACTTTTCCCCCAAAACACAAGTTAACAAAACAATTTGAAACCCAGGGGATACGTAACTTAAATCGTTCTGTTCCACTACGAGAATAAAACAACATTATATTCATATATGCTGAACCATAAAGATATGGTCAGGGGTACTTGCCTTAATACGGTTTAACACTAATTTCTGACTGGCTTTGCACCGACCGGGATGCTAAGGATTTCGACTGGAACCTACAGGAACCGAAATACCCTAAATTAGACGTCCGAATGTGCTTGACTTATCCTCGCTAACAGTCTACCCATACGATAACAAAACCCGACTCGTAATATACTCAATATTATAATACACAAATCAATTAGGGTTTACGTCTTCGAAAGCTGGTTCGGTGTTCATTTGCATAAAATAGGTATATTTGTCCTTTTACAAAATTAAGGTTATCAGTTTTGCAAAGTATCCCACCGCAACACCTAATCAGGTTTTGTACAAAATACTTATATTTAACCGATCGACGTTCCGATAGCCATTGGGTACGGCCTCGTATTTCCGTAATTAAATTTTCCGGAAATCGGGCAACACCTCCTTTGATTATCGGCTAACCCGTTGAATATCCCGACGTCAAAATAATCACAACCACAATCAATCGCAATTTAAAACCGAACCACCGATTTCAGTCATCAATATCAGTCCAAAATTCTCAATTACCAATTAAATACAATTATTAATTATTAGTCATGTTTTGTTGTTTTTTATGTTTTAATCATATTTTATAATTTTATTCAAAATTTGTATTTGTAATCGTAGGACTCAGAAATATTCATCGTAGTCCACTGTCGGCTCGCCGAGGCTTATCGCCGACGGCGATAAAATTCGTGGGTTTTCGATTATCCCGAACATCCTTCGCGAATTTCATCGATAATTATTAGTTAAATCTCGCAGCACCGAATAATTTATTTCATAAATCGAACCAATATTCGACTGATCATCAAAATAATCAAATACTTTCGGCAGAAAATTAAAGAAATAATCCCAACATAATACGACTCCAACAACAGAGGAACATAGGCAATAGCAACATCGAAAACAATACAAGCACCACAATACACCCCTCCATCCCCTCTGGTCAACTTGCCGGAAAAACAAAACGGCGGCGACCCGAGAAGCATAGGGCGGCACACGCAGAAACACAAACACTCGCACACACATATATCCCTGTAACGACACACACAAACACACGAAATACACACACACACGGAATCGAGCAACACAGGGGAAGAAGAAAGGAAACGGGAGGGAAGAAAGAGAAATAGAGAGAGAATATGAGAGAGGGATCGAGAGAGAGAAGAAAGAAGAGGGGAAGATGTGGTGGTATACCGGAGAAGGTGGTGGCGGCGGAGGAAGCGCGGAGGAAGAGAGGAAAGAAACGGGAGAGATTTTGTGAGAGAGATGAGAGAGAATGGAGAGATAAGGAAGGGAAAGAAATAAGATTTGGGGTAATTTATCATATTTGCTGTGTTAATACTACTTCTCGCACCGCATTTAACAAATAAATGGGAAATTTACTGAATACAGATAGGTCCAAAATTTGCCAAAATAATCTTAAAATCCCCAGAATAATTTAAAATTAATAAAATAAAAATTTTAAAAATTTTACAACATTTTCTGTAACGCGCCACGTATCCGTATTTTACAATTTAACGAGCAAAAGAGCGGGTGAATAAAAGCCAAAGAATTTTCAAAATAATTTTAAAATTCTCTAAATATTCCAAACACAATAAAATGTGAATTTCATAATTTTTGAAATATTCTGGAATTAAATACTGATTTTATAATTAAATACAATCAGAAAATCATTTAAAGATAAATAATCGATAAAATATTGATTTCTAAATTTTATACACTCCTAAAATAATCAATAAAATTATAAAGCAATAAAAATTATTTTAGATATAATCCAAGTATTTATGGAAATAAATCTTTAATAAAATCACTTTTAAGTATAAAAACAAAACAACACAGCTCAACAACTGATCACGCAATTGATCTTCGAACACCAATGATCACATATAATTAATAACAAAATAATATCCAGCTGACATAACCCATACACATCATTTATTTATTTATTTCATAAATACACATTTAAATACTACAGAAATGTACGAGTCGTTATATCCTTCCCCCCTTAAAAAGATTCTGTCCTTAGAATCTGATTTAATTAAACAAATGAGGATATCTGTCAAGCATATCTGACTCTAACTCCTAAGTGGACTCTTCCACTCGAGGATTCCGCCACAGTACTTTAACTATGGGAATAGATTTATTTCTAAGAACTCGCTCTTTATGATCTAGGATCTGGATCGACCGTTCTACATAGGACAAATCTGGTTGAAGTTCAATCGGTTCATATTCAACAACTTGGGTTCGAATCGGGGATATAACGCTTCAGCATAGACACGTGGAATACATTATGAATATATTGTAATTGCGGTGGCAATGCCAATTCATAGGCGACTTTACCAACTTTCCTCAATATTTCAAAAGGTCCGATATATGTAGGACTTAACTTGCCTTTTTTCCCAAATCTAACCAATCCTTTCCAGGGCGACACTTTTAATAACACCAACGATCCGATTTCCATATCCACGTCTTTTCGATGAAGGTCCGCATTCTTTTTCTATCTATCTTGAGCTGCTTCTAACCTTTTCGAATCAATATAATTGCGTCCTTGGTCTGCTGAACCAACTCAGGGCCTAATAATTTCTTTTCTCCTACTTCATTCCTATAGAGAGGGGACCTACACTTACATCCATACAGGGCTTCGTAGGGAGGCATTCCTATACTGGCATGATAACTGTTATTATAAGAAAACTCGATCAGCGGCAAGTGCTCATCCCAATTTCCTTTAAAATCCAAAGCACAAACCCTTAACATATCTTCAATCGTCTGAATGGTTCTTTCACTTTGGCCATCTGTCTGGGGATGGTAGGCGGTACTCATTTTCAATTTAGTCCCTAAACATTCTTGGAATTTTGTCCAAAATCTGAAATTAAATCTTGGATCTCGACTAGACATGATTGAAATAGGGACTCCATGCTTGGTCACAATTTCATCCAAATACAATTTGACTAGCCCGTCCAAAGGATACTTTTCATTGATCGGAAGGAAATTTGCAGACTTGGTCAATCTATCAATAATTACCCAAATCGCATCATGGTTCGATTTCGTCTTTGGTAGTCCTACTACAAAATCCATCGCGATTTCCTCCCATTTCCATTGCGGAATCTCCAAAGGTTGCAACAATCTACTTGGTCTTTGATGTTCCGCCTTCACTGTCTGGCATACATGGCATTTGTGAACCCAAATTGCAATTTCCTTTTTCATTCCTGGCCACCAAAAGTTCATCTTCAAATCTTGGTACATCTTAGTGCTTCCCGAGTGAATGGAAAACTTGGAATTATGAGCTTCCTGTAATATCTCATTCCTTAGTTCAGCCACATTGGGAATCCATATCCTTGAGGAAAACCTATACATACCCTTGCTATCCTTTTGTGTGCAAAGTTCTTCTCCAGTTAAACTATCTAATCTTTGATCCATCATTTCTTCCTGACACTTCCTAATCTTATCCATCAATTCCGGCTGAAAAGTGATCTCATACAATTTTCCTATATTTTTGTCTGGCACTTGGACTTCAATTTCCAGTTTTTCCAATTCTTTGGCGAGTTCCTCGGAAACTTTGATCGCATTCAACCTTTCCTTCCTGCTCAGGGCATCTGCCACTACATTAGCCTTGCCTCGATGGTAATTAATGGAACAATCATAATCCTTAATCAGTTCTAGCCATCTCCGCTGTCGCATGTTTAGATCCTTCTGGGTGAATATATACTTTAAACTTTTATGATCCGTGTAAATCTCGCATTTTTCTCCGTATAAGTAATGTCTCCACAGCTTCAACGTGAACACGATTGCTGCTAACTCCAGATCATGTACTGGATACTTTTGCTCATGAGGTTTTAATTGTCTGGAAGCGTAGGAAATGACTTTATCATGTTGCATTAATACACAATCCAAACCTTTCAAGGAAGCATCACTATAGATTACGAAGTTTCCTGTCTCATCTGGCAATGCTAGTACTGGAGCTGTTACTAATCTCTTTTTTAATTCTTGGAAGCTTTCCTCGCACTTCTCCGTCCAATTAAATTTCTCATTCTTCCTGGTCAACTTGGTCAATGGAGTCACAATCTTGGCGAAATCCTTTACAAATCTTCGATAATAACCTGCTAATCCAAGAAAAATTCCGACTTCTATCGAGATCTTTGGTTGTTCCCACTTGGATACAACCTCAATCTTTATGGGATCCACTTTAATTCCATCTTTTCCTACTACATAACCTAAGAATTGAACTTCATCCAACCAAAATTCGCACTTCAAAAACTTTGCGTACAACTGCTTCTCTCTTAGCCTTTGCAGGGCAATCCTCAGATGGTTAACATGATCTTCTCTAGTCTTCGAATAGATGTGTATGTCATCAATAAATACAATCACAAACTTATCCAGGTACTCTTTATACACCCGGTTCATTAAATCCATGAAAGCAGCTGGCGCATTCGTCAATCCAAACAACATCACTAAGAACTCATAATGTCCATATCAGGTTCTGAATGCAGTCTTTGGTATGTCTTCAGGCTTAATCTTTAATTGATGATAAGCTGATCTCAAGTCAATCTTCGAGAAATAGCACGCTCCCTTAAGTTGGTCAAACAGGTCATCTATTCTTGGA
Organism: Apium graveolens; assembly: GCF_009905375.1. Lineage (NCBI taxonomy): Eukaryota > Viridiplantae > Streptophyta > Magnoliopsida > Apiales > Apiaceae > Apium > Apium graveolens. Next base: position 198,934,133 of record NC_133654.1, on the reverse strand, counting down.
AGGGGATACTTATTTTTAATGGCCAACTTATTTAACTTCCGATAATCTATACACAATCTCATACTTCCATCCTTCTTCTTTACGAATAGTACTGGAACACCCCACGGAGATACACTTGGCCTAATCACGCCTTTGTCCAACAATTCCTGGAGTTGCTTAGCTAGTTCTTTCATTTCAACTGGAGCCATACGATAAGGAGCCTTTGAAACTGGTTCTGCTCCGGGAACTAAGTCGATGGAAAACTCAATCTCACGATCTAGTGGCAATCCGGGTAATTCATTTGGAAAAATGTCTAGGAATTCCCTTACTATTGGAATCTTGTCTAGGTCAAGTACTTCTTTCTCCACGTCTACCACATGTGCTAAGTAAGCTTCGCATCCTTGTCTTAACAATTTCTTTTTCTGTAATATCGAGAGAAATTTATTTTCGTGCCTTTGTCCTTGATAAGTCACCTTAATATTATCCTCAGTAACCATCAAAATTTTCTTCTTCTTACAATCAATATTAGCCTTATATTGGGACAACCAATCCATTCCTAAAATCACGTCGAACTCTCCTAGCTCGAAGGGTATTAGATCAGCCAAAAAAGAGTACCCGTGGATTTCTAATTGACACTTAGGGCAAAACTGACTCACTGAAACTCTATCCTGATTGGCTACTTCTATAGTCAAAGGTTCAGCCAAATCTTCTAACATTAAGTCCATTTTAACCACACAATTCCTTGATATAAAAGACTTAGATGCTCCTGAATCAAATAAAACTTTAACAGGTACGGAGTTGAGAGAGAGCGTACCTGCCACTATGTCCGAGTCCTGAGCATTGGTTCTTTTTGTCATTTTGAAAGTTCTGACTTTAGCTGTGCTGGATGTCGGTCCTTGAGATGTAGTACCTTGAGTAGCTGTCTTACAATACCGAGCAACATGTCCCACCTTCCCACAGTTGTAACAAATAACTGCGGGTTTCTCTGTATTACATTCGGATGCGTAATGTCCCTTTTGATGACATTTGAAGCACTGAACATCCCTTTTGCACGGGCCACTATGTCTTTTCCCACATACCTTATAATCCATTACGGAGTTTAATGAATGAGCTGGAGTGGAGGCAACTGAGGTGGCAGCAGGCCTAGCCTGAGGAAAATTCTGTCTTCTAAATCTCTTATTTCTGTTCTGGCCAAACCTCTTCTGAAACCTCTGACTGGATCCTCCTGGATTCGTTTCACCAGTGATGCTTTCAGATTTCCGCTTTTTATCACCCTTTTCCTTGGCAGCCAACTTCTGATCACTTTCAATTACCAGAGCGGCCTGAACTACGGAGGGATATGTCTTGAGCTGCAAGGCTACAACCCCACTGCGAATTTCTGGCTTCAGACCCTGCTAGAACCTCTTCGCTTTTTGAGCTTCAGTACTCACATACACAGGCACCAATCGGGCCAATTCCGTAAACTTGGCCTCATACTCGGCCACACTCTTTTTATCTTGCTTCAATTCCAAAAACTCAACCTCCAACTGGTTCTGCAAACAGTCCGGAAAATATTTTTCCAAAAACAACTCTGTAAACCTGGCCCAAGAGACATGGCCTTCTCCTTCCACGACACGGGTGGATTCCCACCAATAATTCGCTTCACCCTTGAGAAAATAGCTCGCATAATCTGATCTAAGATTATCACTTACTTGCGTGAGGGTGAAAGCTTTTTCTATTTCCTTTAGCCAAATTTTTGCAGCAACTGGGTCCACCTCGCCCTTAAACTCTGGGGGCTTTACCGACTGAAAAGATTTAAAACTCACAGTTTGGTTCACTTCTCTTTGTTGAGGTTGTTGCTGAAGCTGCAGCTGTTGTTTTTGAATTTGTTGCTGCTGCTACTGTATGAACTGCTGCTGCTGCTGTTGTTGTTGTAGAAATTGCTGCTGCTGCTGAAATTGTTCTTGCTGCTGGGCCATTTGATTAGACTGTTGGCGCAACAAATTTAGCAACTCACCCATAACTGGGCCCCCTTCAGAAGCTCTGCTAGAAGAATTGGATGGGATATTCTTCTTGGGCGGCATTCTTCTGAAACATAGCAAATGATTTTAGTTTAAAAGAATTGCCCCCGGGTAGCAACATTTCCATGTGCCAAAAGAATGCTGCTGCAATAAAATATTCCCACCCTCATTGAGTTGGGGTCCGACTGTAATGAGTGGCTAAATTTAACAAAATCAGCAATAATTGCAACAATAAGATAACAACAATAATAACATCACGACACTAGCAGCATGCAACAATACCTATAACAACCCCAACTAATATAGCAACTTACTAACTAAATTCACATGGTCGGACTCGTTCTCGTGGAAAAACTATCTAGAAATCCCTATTGGCCATTACAAATGGCACATATACCAGGGAAAATACACTAAAGATCAGGGCAGTTCCTGAATCCTCAAGATATGCTAGAGTTACACCTTCAAACCCTCGACTAGACTCTTAAGCTTGCTCCTCTAGATGTGAGTTGCTGATTCACACCCTATACACAAACTCTACACCTATCCGACTCTATTCCTAACCTAAATCAGGGACTCAAACCTGTAGCTCTGATACCAACCTGTGACGGCCTCAACCCCGGGTCAGGAGTTGATGTCACTAACAAAATTAAACTACAACCATAATATAACCAACTTACTTTTATTTTAATATAAACAACTCTTCCACAAGATCTTTTTCAGGTTCAAGTATAATTTAGGTTACACATTTACTAAAATCCAGCTTATTGAACGCAACCTGTCGTAACTATTATTCTACAGCAACTCACAAACCACACTTGGTCAGACACAACCCATTCAGAGGAGCTCGACACATGAGGAATTGGAAACTGGCCCTTAGCAAGACAACAACATCTCCTAGGCATCTGCAATGCAAAAATATACAAACACATTTGCAAGAGTGAGCGATCAACCGCTCAGCAGAACCACTATATGAATACTAGCTAAACAGTTTATAATAAGCAATTATAGGAACAAAAATCACAACTTATTAGTAGAAAACAAGTAAAACAAGCATAAACAGATGAAAACTGATGAACTGTTGAAAACTAGATCTTAATAGCTAGCATGCTCTCTAAAACATTTTATTAACTATGCTGTGTAAATACCAGGGTTAAATTTTAGCATGCTACTTCATTTTCAAATCATCCGTCCCATCGCAGGACCCATAAAACTATTTGTTCCGTTACGGGAACCATAAAACTTGTCCCATCACGGGACCTATAAAACTTGTTCCTCTCCGGGAACCTCAAAATCACTTGCTCAGATATGAAAGTATTGGATCATCCCTGGTGAGACAGTTGATCAGGCTATCTCCATAGGATAACTCTAGCCTGGCTATCCTATGAAAACTTGTTCTGGAACTCAGAGACTAGCTAGGTCCCTGTCACGCTGGGCTGGTGGTTATAATAGGGTGCGCAACCACTTCGCCTCTTACGCTAACTTCCAGGCCGTTACGGGCCTCCTGCGCACACTCATCCAATTATCTGATCATTTTTATCCAGTTTTCCAAATCACTTACCTATCTCTTGTCAAAACAATTATAACACAACATATTTTCCAAAACATTTTCATTTTATTCAAAACTTAGAGATAGGTACTTCAGAAGTTACTTTTCCCCCAAAACACAAGTTAACAAAACACTTTGAAACCCAGGGGATACGTAACTTAAATCATTCTGTTCCACTACGAGAATAAAACAACATTATATTTATATATGCTGAACCATAAAGATATGGTCAGGGGTACTTGCCTTAATACGCTTTAACACTAATTTCTGCCTGGCTTTGCACCGACCGGGATGCTAAGGATTTCGACTGGAACCTACAGGAACCGAAATACCCTAAATTAGACGTCCAAATATGCTTGACTTATCCTCGCTAATAGTCTACCCGTACGATAACAAAACCCGACTCGTAATATACTCAATATTATAATACACATATCAATTAGGGTTTACGTCTTCGAAAGTCGGTTCGGTGTTTATTTGCATAAAATAGGTATATTTGTCCTTTTACGAAATTAAGGTTATCAGTTTTGCAACACCTAATCAGGTTTTGTACAAAATACTTACATTTAACCGATCGACGTTCCGATAGCCATTGGGCACGACCTCGTATTTCCGTAATTAAATTTTCCGGAAATCGGGCAGCACCTCCTTTGATTATCGGCTAACCCGTCGAACATCCCGATGTCAAAACAATCACAACCACAATCAATCGCAATTTAAAACCCAACCACCGATTTCAGTCATCAATATCAGTCCAAAATTCTCAATTACCAATTAAATACAATTATTAATTATTAGTCGTGTTTTGTTGTTTTTTTATGTTTTAATCGTATTTTATAATTTTATTCGAAATTTATATTTGTAATCGTAGGACTCAGAAATATTCATCATAGTCCACCGTCGGCTCGCCGAGGCTCATCGCCGACGTCGATAAAATTCGCAGGTTTTCGATTATCTCGAACATTCTTCACGAATTTCATCGATAATTATTAGTTAAATAATAATGAAACACAAACACAAACACTCGCACACACATATATCCCTGTAACGACACACACACACACACGAAATACACACACACACGGAATTGAGCAACAGAGGAGAAGAAGAAAGGAAACGGGAGGGAAGAAAGAGAAATAAAGAGAGAACATGAGAGAGGGATCGAGAGAGAAAAGAAAGAAGAGGGGAAGAGGTGGTGGTATATCGGAGAACGGTGGTGGCGGCGGAGGAAGCGCGGAGGAAGAGAGGAAAGAAACGGGAGAGATTTTGTGAGAGAGATGAGAGAGAATGGAGAGATAAGGAAGGGAAAGAAATAAGATTTGGGGGAATTTATCATATTTGCTGTGTTAATACTGTTTCCGGCACCGCATTTAACAAATAAATGGGAAATTTACTGAATACAGATAGGTCCAAAATTTGCCAAAATAATCTTAAAATCCCCGGAATAATTTAAAATTAATAAAATAACAATTTTGAAAATTTTACAACATTTTCTGAAACGCGCTACATATCCGTATTTTACAATTTAACGAGCAAAAGTGCGGGTGAATCAAAGCCAAAGAATTTTCAAAATATTTTTAAAATTCTCTAAATATTCCAAACACAATAAAATGTGAATTTCATAATTTTGAAATATTCTGGAATTATATACTAATTTTACAATTAAATACAATCAGAAAATTATTTAAAGATAAATAATCGATAAAATATTGATTTCTAAATTTTATACACTCCTAAAATAATCAATAAAATTATAAAGCAATAAAAATGATTTTAGATATAATCCAAGTAATTATGGAAATAAATCTTTAATAAAATCACTTTTAAATATAAAAACAAAACAACACAGCTCAACAACTGATCACGCAATTGATCCTCGAACACCAATGATCACACATAATTAATAACAAAATAATATCCTGCTGACATAACCCATAAACATCATCTATTTATTTATTTCATAGATACACATTTAAATACTACAGAAATGTACGAGTCGTTATAACTTATGCCTTTCATACTGATGATATTACTGAGTTGAGATTGTATCTTAAAACCATGTTCATTAGTTATAGAGATCAGACTTTAACATGTGAAAGATTAACATCTGAAAATCTTGCTTATAAAAAAAGAAATGATTATTTAGAAAATGAGTTAGTTTTTCTTTATGTATTTGGATGCAAGTGTTTTGTTCTTAAGACTCATCCTGAACAACTGTCAAAATTTGATCTAAAAGCTGATGAAGGAATTTTTGTTGGATATCCACTTCCCACAAAAGCCTTCAGAGCCTACAATTTAAGAACAAGGGTTGTCATGGAATCTATCAATGTATCTTTTGATGATAAGAAGATTACTGGACTTGAAGATTTCAATGATCATGATCAGCTAAGATTTGAAAATGAAGATTTAAACTCAGATACTGTAAATTCTGATGACTTAAACTCTGATCCTGTAAGTTCTAACGGGTTAAGTTCTGATGTCATTGAAACTGCGGTAACAACTCCAAAGGAAAATGCACTTGTCCAGGGGGAGCAAGCTGAAGATCCTACCACAACTCAAGACTCTCAAGAAGCATCAGAACCTGTCACTGGCTCTTCAAGTTCTGATTCATCAAGTTCTGATGAGCCAAATTCTGATAATTCTGGAAACTCTGATACTTCAAATCCTGAAGGATCCAACTCAAATTCTGAAGTTTCAGAGAGCATAATTACATGGGGAACATCAGAAAATGCTGAAGGAGACAGCATGGATCATGGGGGAGGATCCAGTTCTAAAGAACAACTTCCATCTGCAAGGAATTGGACTAAATCACATACACCTAACTTGCTAATTGGAGATCCTGAAGCAGGTGTCAGAACTAGAACTGCAACATCAAATGAATGTCTCTATCATTCTTTTCTATCTTAGACTGAACCAAAGAAAGTGGAAGAAGCTCTTCAAGATGCTGATTGGGTGCAAGCAATGCAGGAAGTGTTGAATGAATTTGAAAAAAATAAAGCTTGGACCCTAGTGCCAAGACCAAAGAACAGATCTATTGTTGGCACAAAATGGGTGTTCAGAAACAAAACTGACAGTGATGGCATAATTACAAGGAACAAAGCAAGGATGGTCGCTAAAGGCTACTCTCAACAGGAGGGTATTGATTATGATGAAACATTTGCACCAGTTGCTAGATTGGAAGCCATAAGAATCTTTTTGGCTTATGCTGCTCACAAAAAGTTTAAAGACTTTCAAATGGATGTGAAAAGTGCTTTTCTCAATGGAGAGTTGGAAGAAGAGGTATATGTTGAAAAACCTCCAGGATTTGAAGATCCAAAGTTTCCAAATCATGTCTACAGATTAGACAAAGCACTTTATATCCTTAAGAAAGCTCCAAGAGATTGGTATGAGACTTCAGCTCAATTTCTTGTGGAGAGTGGATTTCACAGAGGTACAATTGATAAAACTCTGTTCTATCTCAACCATGGAAAGGACTTACTTTTGGTACATATATATGTTGATGATATTATATTTGGATCTACAAATGCTAAGCTCTGTGAAAGGTTTGCAAAGCTAATGCAGTGAAGATATCAAATGAGTATGATGGGTGAACTTAGTTATTTTCTGGGACTTCAAGTCAAGAAAAATGAAGAAGGTACTTTTATATGTCAATCCAAGTACACCAGAAATTTAATAAAGAAATTTGGAATGCAAGACTGTTCAACTGCATCCACTCCCATGGCCACTGCAATCGAGTTAGATAAAGATACTGGTTCATCAGTAGATATTACTAACTACCGAAGTATGATTGGCTCATTACTCTATTTAACTGCTAGTAGACCTGATATCATGTATGCTACCTGTCTTTGTGCAAGATTTCAGGCTGATCCAAGAGAACCTCATCTAATAGTTGTGAAAAGAATTTTCAAGTACCTCAAGGGTACAGCTGATCTAGGATTGTGGTATCCTAGAGAATCAAATTTTAAGCTAATAGGTTACTCAGATGCAGATTTTGCAGGATGCAAAATAGACAGGAAAAACACAAGTGGAAGCTGCCAATTTCTTGGAGGCAGATTGGTTTCTTGGTTTAGCAAGAAACATAAATCAATTTCCACATCAACTGCAGAAGAAGAATATATTGCTGCAGGAAGCTGTTGTGCACAGATTCTTTGGATGAAGAATCAGTTACTGGATTATGGGTTAGAATTTTCTAAAATACCTATTTACTGTGATAATCAAAGTGCTATTGCTATGACAGGTAATCCAGTTCAACACTCAATGACAAAGCACATAAGTATTAGGTACCATTTCATAAGGGAACATGTGATGGAAGGTACAGTGGAATTGCATTTTGTTCCAACAGATCAACAACTAGTAGATATCTTCATAAAACCACTATGTGAAGCTACTTTTACAAGACTGGTAAATGAACTTGGAATGGTTTCAGGTTCTTTCTCTAAATCTGCTTAGTTTTTGTTCTCATGCATCAGACTTTATGATCAGTGTTTACAGATTGTCTTATCTTCATGTAATCTGTACTTAAATTGAAATACATTAAATTCTGATTGTTATCTGATGTGGATCTATATACTCTGATAGTGATTTGAATGTTCTGTGACTATTCAATCCAATGAGGATTACTGTGCTAGATGCTGACCTAGTAGTCTTTAACATACTAGAAATCCCATGTTTGAATTAGTTATTTATATGGAAATTCATTAACATAAGCAAATTCTGTTTTTGAGCTAAGTCAACTTTACTTTGTTTATTTTATTACTAAGTCACAAACTAGATTCTTGCTTCTTATCTGTCAAATTCTAATGTCAATAAATCTTAAGGATGAACTAAATGCTAATGTCAGTAAATCTTAAGGATGAACTATATGTGTTATCATTATCGAGAAGATTATATATTGTAACCTAGCATCTCTTAGTGATATTTGTTCATCACTGAGAGAGAACAGTTCCATTGTAACAGAGTTTATCATATTGACTATATCTGTTTACTGTTACTTGTGTTCAAAATCGATTTGATTGTAGTAACACTGTATTCAACCCCCTTCTACCGTGTTATGTGACCTAACAAGATATTTAATTCGTAGATCAAACTGTTTTCCTTAAGAAGCTTTACAAATTGGTTGAATAATGGAGATCCAAAGATTGTCAATCACCACGCATTCCGCTCTCGCGATCTACGCTCTGTCGGTATCCACACGATGCTTAAACTCAAGGATTGGATGTGTGCTAGAACTAACTCATTTCTTCTTGCTCTCTCCATCTTCTCTCTTGGTGGCTAGGGTTTTGCTAAAAGTCTTGCATTCAAAATCATCCATACAAGAGATATTATATAGAGAGAAAAAGAATCATAACTCTTAACTAATTAGGAGTTATTATTAATTCGAAATTCCTATTTGTATAATAATTAAGTCACACTTAATTATTTAACAACTGAATTTCATAATTAATATTAATAAATTCGAATATCATTATTTATCTAATAAATTAGTCATACTTAATTAATATTATAAATAATTCAAACTACTTTAATTTAATTTAATTTAAATTAAATAATCCTTCAAGCAATCTTTGTGTGAGACCCTATAGGTTATTATTATATTTGCAACAAATTTTAAATCTAATATAAAATCGTAAATAATGAGCGGCATCTAGTAATACATCATTGCTACCCAAGTAATAATAATTGAATCGGTGATCGATTAAATATTTCGTGAATAATGTACAATGTAATATAATTCCTTTAACCAAATATTATAGATTAAACTAGAGGCATGTAATGTGTCATCTTCATCATAGTTTAATCCAAGTTTCCTTGATCAATGAGTAAACTATCATATCAAATCAATATTTGAGCATGGCCACGCATTTCATAGCCTAGCTCACACAAGAGGCCAATAATATCACTCCTAAAATAGGAGGGTTAAATCCTATCTAGATCATTCATATTTCTCATACGATTTATAATTTACCCAATGTCCACTTTTATCATTACCCGGTCAAGGATAACTTTTAATGGAATCAATGTATATTAATTCTCATATAGAAATATAATGACTTCAGGTCTAAGGACCATTACATCATTATTACTGTGAGAATTACTTATGACACAACAGACATATAAAATCTCACATCGGGTCTGTCCAGCACCATGTATATTTACATATGCCTGTATTTTTGACTTTAATATCACTATACCTATGATCAATGAGATGTGATTATCAGTCAACAAACACACCAGTCTTAATGCATTATTATTATCCCATAATAATAATAATCGACTAGAGACCTTTAGGAATATTGATACTATTCTCAAAATCTCATTTCTAAGTCACGTACTTGGAGATATATAATTGCATATCATATTCCATGGACATTTATTAATATAATATTTATATTGTAGTAAATTAAGAATTAATAAATTATAAAAGGAATAATTGATAGAACATAAACATTAATAATCCAAATGTCTTAAACTAAAACATCATAGTGTTTTCTATAGGGCACGAAAACTAACAATCTCCCACTTGCACTAGAGCCAATCACCCATGTATCTAAAACTCATGGAACTAGTATGACCATCGTACTTCTGCTGTGACAAAGCCTTAGGCAGTGGGTCTGTAACACTATCATTACTATGCACTTTACATTTATATCTCCTTGATCATTGATCTCATTAATAAGGTGATATCGCTTAAGGACATGCCTAAACAGTCTCCTTGGCTGTTTCGAAAGCAACAATATATTTGGCTTCCATTATAGAATCATAAATGTTCTTGCTGTGAACTATTCAAGCTAATATCAATTATATTTAGACAAAACACAAAACAAACATAAACACATAATCATCATTGTCTGCCCAAAAATTAGGTTCAGAAACTAGCATCAATGTAACCCTTTACAACTAGTTCCCTATCTTCTCCATACACCAAAAATAAATCTTAGTCCTCTTTAAGTCCTTAAGAATATTCTTGAAAACTATCCAGTGAGCCTCACCTGAATTAGACTAGTATCTGATCGTCATGCTCAAATCATATGAAACATCAGGATAAATATATATCATTGTACATATTATAGATCCAATTGCTGACGCATCTGGAACTTTCTCAAACGGCCCTTATCATCTAATGATTTAGGGGGCAATTATATTTTGATATCACTATCCCATGAGACATCGAAATATATCCTTTCTTTGTCTCTTGCATCATAAAATGATGTAATACTTCATTAATGTATGTACTCCGACTAGGTCAATTAATCTCTTTAATCTATCTCTATAGATCTTGATCCCTAATATATAGGTAGCATCGCCTAAGTCTTTCATCGAGAAACTATTTCTCAACCAAGTCTTAACAGCCTGTAGAGAAGGTATGTCATTCCGTATCTGTTATATGTCATCTACATATAATATTAGGAATGTCACATGCCTCTCACTAACCTTCTTGCAAACACATGGTTCATCTTCGTTTTGAATAAAGCCAAACTCTTTGACCGTTTTATCAAAATGAATATTCATTCTCCATGAGGCTTGCTTCAATCTATAAATAGATAGAAGCAACTTACAAACTATCTTAGAAAACTTTAGATCGACAAAACCCTCAGGTTGTATCATATATACATCCTCTTCAAGGCTCCCATATAAGGAAGTAGTTTTGAAATCCATTTGCCAAATCTCATAGTCAAAGTAAGCAACTATTGCTAACAAAATCCTGATGGACTTGACCATAGTAACTGGTGAAAAAGTCTCATTATAGTCTATACCATGAATTTGTTTGAAACCTTTTGCCACTAGTCGCACCTTATAGGTCTGTACTTTACCATCCATGTCAGTTTTCTTCTTGAAAACCGATTTACATCTTATAGGTTTTACCCCTTCTAGTGGATCAACTAAAGTCAATACTTTATTTTGATACATGGATTCCATCTCGGATTTCATGGCCTTCAGCCATCTCTCGGAGTTTGGACGGTTCATAGCATCTTGGTAGGTGAGAGGCTTTATCATTATCCGTAAGCATCACATCACCATTTTGAGTCAAAAGAAATCCATAATTTTTATCAGACTCATGGTGGATCCTACTAGATCTACGAATAACCCGTGTTTCTTGGACATGATTACTTTCAACATATTGATGTACATCCTGATCTTATTCCAACTCTGGTTAAATGTTATCATGTGGTTCTCGATCTTCATCGAGATGTAATATATTCCCACTGATTTTCTTAGAAAGTAGTTCTCCCTCAAGAAATACAGCGGCCCGAGCAACAAACACTTTGTTCTCGGAAGGATTATAAAAACTATACCCTAATCTCACTTGGGTATCCCACAAATTAGCATATTTCTAATTTTGGTCCAAGCTTGTTAGAGGCTAAATGTTTTACTAACGCTTCACGTCCCCAAATTTTCATAAATGACATGCTATGACATTTATCACTCTATATCTCTTACGTAGTATTTTGAACCGCTTTAGTCGAAACTTGGTTAAGTGTATATGCAGCCGTTTCTAGAGCATAACCCCAGAAACTGAATGGAAGATCCGCTTGACGTATCATCGATCACACTATGTCCAACAAGGTACGATTTCTCCTCTCAGAATCTCTATTCCATTGATGTGTTCCAGAAGGAGTAAGTTATAATACACTATCACACTCTTTCAAGAAACTCTTGAAATTGAGGCTTAAATATTCTCCTCCACGATCTGGATCGTAGAACTTTTATACTTTCCTCTTTTGCTTTTCTACTTCAGCCTTATATTCTTTGAACATTTTAAAAGAATCAGATTTGTTCTTCATAAGATATATATTTCCATACCTACTGAAGTCAACAGTAATTGTTATGAAGTAGAAAAATCCACCCCTTGCCATCATACGTATTCGACCACATACATAATTATGTATAAGTCTTAATCGTGTGGTGGCCCTTTCACCTGATTAGGTAAAAGAAGCTTTAGCCATTTTACCAATGAGACAAAGTTTGCATCTTTCGAATGATTCAAAATTAAACTTATCCAAGTATCTATCTATATGTAACTCAAGAAATGCGTTTCTCATTAATACGTCTTAATGACAATGCTAGAGGTAATGTTTGATTTGAGTCATCTTTGAACATATAAATTGTTAACTAATTGTGCATCATTATTGTAGGTTCAATATTAAGCCGGTAGTAGAAATAAATAATAATAAAACTATTTTATCATTATTTATATAAATTCTCTAATTCATTAAATATGATTAATTAATAAATTAATCATATTTATTCTACATCGTGAGGGATACTTCTCAGCATATCGCGACTATCCGGAAAATACGAATTCACTGCTTAGAATACCAAGAACCTATTCACCGAGTAGTTATCGTACAATCAATTCCTTCTACCCTGCAATGTCACGATTAAATACAAGGCATGGAACTTGTGTCAAGCCTATCTTATTTAATCATTTGCTTTCCCATTCACTATGCTTAGTTCTATTTAATATAAATTAGAAACTCCTTTCTAATTTCATTCACTCTGGCCAGAGATTCCTGAACTAGCATAAGTGGATCAGCATTGAACATTCTCTTCTTTTACTGGAAGGGGTAGATCCTTCATTGATCATACACTATCTTCGTGTACAAATTCCTATACCCAGTAGAGCCCTTATAATTGTCCCTGGAGACTAAGAACTAAACCAAATCATAGTTCAGTGTACACAAGATGACTATGATGACCTCAAGTCTAAGGATACTTGTACAACTATCACTATGTGAACAACTGCTGACACGTGAGTGAACTCCATCAATTGTTCAGCTGTGTGAGTCATGTTCAGTGAACTTATTCTATAATAAGCACCTACATACTAGCTATAGTGTCACCACATAAATGTCTATCAGAATAGACATCCTTCATAATGAAGCAAGCATAGTATGTACTGATCTTTGTGGATTACTAATTACCAGTTAGTAATCCTACGACCAGGAAATATTTAAGTTTAGAGTTATCATCAAGTTGTAAAGGTGCACTTATAGAATTCACAGTTTTACTCTTGTGACTTGACTTCTTTATTTTTCTCTAGGGTTAATAATAATAATAATAATATTTTATGGAAAATTTTCAGCTAAAAATTTTGCCTATAAATATACTATTATAAACCCTATTTGCCTCAATCCAAATAATTAACCCTAATTCTAAAGTAGAACAAGAGGGAGGCAACTAATTCTCTCAACCTCTTCCTCCTCCATCATATTGTACTCTTGGTGGATACCGGTGGAGTGCTTCACACTTGAGGAGCAGCTGCTAGGGATTTCCATTCATCGTTCTTGGATCGCTATTAAAGACCTCCATCTTTCCATTAACGTAAAGCTACTTAAGGTAAACATACTGAACTACGAATTAAATATTATTTTTCGCATGGATCCTGCGGAGGGTTTCAGTTTTTTTTTTAAGATTTAAATTTACGTTTTCGTTGCGTTTATGTGCTAAAAACCCTTCAATGGCATCAGAGCTTCTTGCGAAAAGTTTTTAGTTCATTTATGTGTTTAACTGTTTTCGATATATGAGCATGTACGTGATTCACCATGATTTGATGTTGATATAATATGCTTATATATGTATGGTTTTGAATATATGATATTCATGTGAGTTGTATAATCATAAGATGATTATGTAATCTGTATATATACTGATATATACATAATTTATGTTTGTTCTAATTATGAGAATCATATTAGATACGGATTCTGAATTGGCTGCTGTAGATTTGCTGAAATCTGGGTCTGATGTCCGATCTACGCAAACGAATACCCTATTCCATAGGTAAACGAGCGTCTGAACAAAAATGATAGCAAAAGCTATCCACGACTCGTCTGTAAGGCGTTTGACGTCGTTTACTGCCCGTAAACAGTGATTCTTATTTTTCTGATTTGATTATGATTTTTCTGATTTTTGTCATATTTTTTTTGATTAGATCATGGATAATATGATATGTTAAGATCAGATTATGTGTTTTAACATGCTTTTATGTGTTGTATGAGCATGGTGGATGGTTATGGCCTTTTGACCTTAGTGTAATGGTTTTCATTTTGGTTTTAAATACGACTTGCATGTCGTCAATCTTTGTAATCATAAATCTCGAATGTAACTCGAGTTATTCTTGTAAGTTCATTAAATTAGTTTTACTTTCAATCTATGTTATGTAATTGAAGACTCAAGAAGGCTATCCAATGGAGGTGATACAAAAAAGAAGACGAGGCATATAAGAAGTCTAAACAAAGAAGAAGACTTATGTAATAAGTAGTTGTATTTATTTCCATCACCGTATTAGATTGACCTTGATCTTTATCATGAGCTTGATAAAGATCACATAGGATGGGGCCATAACCAAACACATTTACTTTATTGCACTTTACATTTACTTGTTTATTTAATTTTATATATGAGATATATGCCTATATTTACCATGCGATGATAGATTTAGGTGAACTTAAATCAATATAAGGCGTGCTCTAGAAAATCTAGAATAGGAATCGTTTCTTGCCTTAACAATAATATTATGAATATAATCATGAGATTCTTGTGTTTATGAAACACGTAATTAAATATGAATTTTTAATATTGAGAGAAAGGATGATTCTGTCAAAAGCAGATTTTTATCTGTAAGAAAGGGGTATTAAGTGACGCCTCTTGACAATGCTCCCCCCGATCTGGGAATCATCTGATTATCGATTATTGATTTGAAATATTTAATTTAAAAGGAAGAATCTCTTTATAATATGATTATGATTATAACATAATATAATCCCTCTAAAATTAAATAATATCAAGTAGTAATTGGCCAATGACACAACGGGCTTGTGTCGGTCATAGCCTTCCAACATGGTAGAAAGTGGTTCTTATTTTTAAATCATCGTCGTTTCGTGCTACAGCCAAGGGCTTTGATTTCGAAATAAGAAATACCTGTCTATTACATAGAGATGTGTATATTGAATTAGAATCTAAAGGTCATTACGTGCTACAACCGTGGGCCGTTGGAGACTGATTCAATTGTACGAAATGTTGGGTTAGACTTGACTTAGAATATTGAGTTTGTCATGCTACAGCCGTGACTCAATTATTCAAGAGGCTAAAGTTTTATTAGGGAATAACATAAGATGTAATTGACAAGAGTTGTTTGCCTATTGAACATCACATGACGTTTTGTGCTACAGCCGAGGTTGTGTGATGGAATGTAGGATACCTATTCCCACTAGCATTATGAATGCTTAATTTTCACTTAGGAGTTGTATAAATTAGATAAACTAGTGGGAGCCACTTATGAATAAAGACCCGATTCATATAGTGTTTTGAAATGAAATTGAATATTTTCTAAGTGTTGTTATGTGTTCATCATTTACAGATTTACTATATTCTTTATGTCTTCTACACTATCACTCCGGAGTATACTAGATGCTCACAAGTTGACTGGTCCTAATTTTGCTGACTGGCTTCGAAACTTGAGAATTGTTCTCAGGGTTGAGAAGCTGGAATATGTGCTTGACTCACCTAAGCGTACGGAACCTGCTAGAGATGCACATAATCATGAACATGTTGTGTATCGTAAGTGGATAAATGATGCAAATGTTGCTCAATGCATCATGCTAGCTTCCATGAACATTGCGCTACAGAAGCAACATGAGCATATGGATGCTCACACTATCCTTATGCATCTACAAGAGTTGTATGATGTGGCAGGGAGGACAGCTCGATATGAGATATCGAAGGAGCTGTTCAGTTGTAGGATATCTGAGGGATCATCTGTGAATGACCATGTACTTAAGATGATCAATTTGATTGAATGTCTTGGATAACTTGGTTTTGCCATGGATGGGGAGCTGAGCCAAGACTTGGTCTTGCAATCACTTCCGAGTTCGTTCTCGCAGTTTGTTATGAACTTTCACATGAATAAGCTGGATGTCAGCCTGCCTGAACTCCACAACATGTTGAAGACTGCGCAATCGAATTTTCCCCCTAAGAAGAGTTTTGTTCTTCTAATTGGTGAAGGTTCCAATCCTAAGAAAAAGAAGAAGAACCCTTCCAAGAAGAAGAAAGTAGGTGAGAAAAAGCCGGTTCCACCAAAAGCTGAAGACCCCAAGAGCAAAGCTATTTGCTTTCACTGTAACAAGGTGGGGCACTGGAAGAGGAACTGCAAGGTTTAACTTGCAAAATTGAAGAAGAAGAAGGGTAGTGAGACTACCACTTCTGATTCAGGTATGTTCATTGTAAGAACCCTGATTTTTGTAATATTTTAAAACTTCTGTGAATAGTAACTTGAGCTAATTAAGTAATACGTATGGGGATCATCATTAAATGAATAGTGGAATTTTGAGAATCCGAGATCATATTCTTGTTTATCGAGGAAAATAAGTGAATGTAAAAGCCGACGGAATTCGAAGATTCACAATTATACTACGTGTTTTCGTATCCGTAAAGAATGGCGTAGAACCGGGAATACTACATGAAATAAATAATATATCAAGGTATTTCTATGATCAAGAGAAGGAATGGAATTGGTTATAGGATTATAAGCGATAAAAGAAATCGCTACGAAACAAGTCGTTATACGTGGAAACTATCGGAATGGAACCACGATTGCATTTACGATAAATAAACGAATGAGAAATTAAATCCCATGCAAGTTGGCCATGCATAACCAAGTCCTAACTAGTAGTTAGGAGTGTAACTAGATGATTAGAAGCTAACTAGAATAGTTAGTGGAATAGTGTTGAATAGTGATGGGAGACAACAAGTACACAAGCCATACTTCTCCCTTTTCTCACTTCACCACACAATCAAACCAACCCATACCTTTGCCAAATTATTGTCAAATCTGCTGCATACATCCCATATATTCATTATACACTCCCACACTTTAGCCACAAAAGAAAACAACCACTTTTCCCTCACTTAAAGCTCTCCCATTTTTCATTCCAGCAGTTCGGATTTTCTGAGCAAGGGAGAAAGAAAAATTCATAACTCAAAATATACTCATTCAAATATCATGAAATTTTTACCATAGCTTTTCTATATCATGGGTAAGCTTCGTACCAAATTTCAGCCTCAAATTATTTGTTTTCAATTTTATAAAAATGTTTGAATGAGGTGCTGAAAGGTAACTCCGAAATTTTAACTTGTTTCTTTGTTTTGTTTCTTAAGGATCTAGCCCTTCTAAGTGTTTTCTAAGCAAACCAAGCCTCAATCATCCTAGCACTAACCTTCCTAGTATCCAAGAAGGTATAACTTTCAACCTTTTAAGGTTTTATGGTTGAATTTAAGAGTTATGTTTGTTGTAGTGTTAAGATCCAAAGGATTGTGTTTGTTTGAGTTTGTATTGATTATGTTCTTGCTAAAGACTTAAGATGTTGAGTTGTAATCCATGTATGTGGTACTATATAGAGCATATAAGGTTCATGTGGGTGGATCTTGAGAAGTACTTGTGTTTATGATGGTTATAGGTAGTGATTGTGTTAAGATCAAGTAGTAGAAATTGAGTTTGGGCATTCTTGCACTTGATCTGTTTTCTGCAGGACATTCGGCCATGAAAATTGTTAAAATTTGAAAACCACTGGCCATGAGCAGATAGATCTTGTTTTTTAGTTTCTATACATGTGTAGATCATCATGAGGAGATTTACGGTTTAGGAGTTATGGTCGTTTTAGTGTAAAACATTTCTGCGATTAGCCAACTGCACTTAAGTCCACTTGCATGGTGATTTTGAAGGACTTAAAATAATTTCTAGATTCTGGAAAAATTATGAAAAATGGATATGATAGTAGAGAAGACTGTCCAAAAATAATTTTGAGAAAATATTAATTTTTAGATTTTATAAAAATATTTTGGTAAAGCGAGCGCAAGCGAGAAACGCATAAAAACCTAGTTTTGACGCGCGTTTTCTCACGTTCGAGCTTAAAACTCGAAATGGACTTTCTAAAGCAAACGATCGATTTCAAAACTCGACCATGTTATAAAGTGAGAATATAAGTGTTGAGAATGTGACGATCGGAGATTCGTTATACTTGAGTAGTTGCGAAAGTTGCTTAATAAAAGTGAGACGTTAATCGCGTACTAACTTAGACCGTTGGTTCTTGTTTATAGATCGCCAACCAAACACCAGATACCATACCACTTCGATTACTCGAGGCAAGTTTTCGAAACCCTATCTCATACTATCCATGCTATATATATACTGTTGTGATATTGATGTCATAATTTACAGTTCAAATATATATATGCTTGTCTATGATATCAATGCATACGAATTATGCGATTGTTTACGAAAACAAATTTCGTTTTACACGAGTATGAGAAGTTGAAACGTATTTCAAATATAATATATGATAATGGGAGTTGAAGATATTTAATAACGATTTAATTCCGGAGAGAGCCGGGCGCGAAAGATTTCTATTTCGATAAACAAAGTACGTTCGCGTAATATATATATCAAGCGAACGATTGAGATTTTGACTTAAACTTCGAGAAATATTGGTTTATTCATTTAAGGGACACCCTTACTTGATTGATTATTTTATAAAGCGATATTTAAGGGATTATTAAATATCCAGAAAGTATTTAAAAATATACTGAATAGTTTATAAATAATTTCACGTTATTTAATAAAGATTTAACTATTCAAAGAGCAATTATAGGATACCAAATCATGTTTTGATTATTTGATTAAGGTGTCTCCATTTGTTGGACCTTATTCACAAAATATTTTGTATTTAAGGTTTTTATTAATTCATTGAACCTTAATTAGAAATACTTTGTACTTAAGATTTTATCAATTCATTAAATCCCTCTTATATAATTATGAGACCTTAGATATTTAATATCTTCGGACTTCTAAAAACTTATTTAAAAATAGACATAATTCCCAAAGGTACTTTCTAAATTATTCAAAACTCTTGAAAGAGATTAATCATTTGAAACGTATCAAAACCTTAGGGAACTTAGTCTTGAAGCATAAGAGTTTTGCTTCCTCGTTCAATAAAGAACAAGTGAGTAATATACGTGTCACCCTACTACAGATAGGGATTTGAAAATGATTTTAAATTCAAAAATCCGACAACTCCCAAAGATCAATTGAGTTAAAAGTGATGAATAAATCATCTTATTTAAAGGTCAACTTTTAACGACCTATTCCTTCGAAAAAGGATTTTGAGCAAAAGATATAATTGTTTTGGGACTGGAATGTGGCCTGCCCGGTACGGAGTGGTATCAGGCAGTGACCAGGCGCGGAGTGGCGCATTATGCAAGCGCGGAGTGGCGTATTGTACGGTTATATGGTCTATGTGACCATTGACTTTCGGACTTGCACGATAATGGGCAACCACCGTGTAGTGTCTTGATGAGCCCAAAGGCGGCTAGGTTTGTATTCCTTCTACTAGTAGAGAAAATTTCGTATTCGGCTGATCACCGATACGTGGTTTATTCCAGTATAGTCCCTTTCTTCCATTTTGGAAAAATTGTTGTGAAATATACAACAGAGAGCCGATAAGGCTGAGTTTAAAACAAGGATATTGATGAATATATATCAAATCCATTTGAGAAATCTGTCCATAAGGCTGAGTTTTAAAATGGGATGTTGATGAATATATATCACACCCATTTGAGAATCTTGGTTCGAGTAACATCTTAAGATTTTGAAATAAAATGAGTACGAGTATAAAATGATTTTGAGAAAGAGATGGATACAAGTATTCAGTGGATATATTATTGTAGTTGATTTTGAGAATATTATAAATTTGACAAGCATATAAACTTTCAGAACGCTTTGGAGATACAAAGTATAATTATTGGTTTTATTTATCCTTACATACTTAATTATGGGGATTTATACCTTGCTGAGCTATAATGCTCACCCTTGCTTTTATATATCATATCACAACAGACTACCAGCATGGATCAGACCAGGACTGCTGTCCGTAGGCGGGTAAGGAAAGCTCGTGAGTTCTGTAGGCTTTTTGTGCGCTAGCCCCGTCAGGTAGATAAGTGGAGATGATTTATTTGCTACTGTTTCCAAGCGTATAACCTGTGTGTATGTGAGTTTGAATAAAAGGTCGAGTAATATTGTGAAAAAAGAATTATTTAATTAATAAGTGATCGTAACGACCCGAATTCACAACCTTGGATTTGGGGGTGTTACATTCATGATCGAAGTTAATATGTCACTAAGTCAAATTTCTACTTGGGTATTAGATACCGCCTGTGGTTCTCATATTTGCAATTCATTACAGGGACTAAGAAGAAGTAGGACTCTTGAAGAAGAGGAGGTGATTCTACGGATGGAAAATGGAGCAAGAATTGCTGCTGAAGCTGTAGGATCATTTCATTTACATATGC
This sequence comes from Apium graveolens, assembly GCF_009905375.1. Classification (NCBI taxonomy): domain Eukaryota; kingdom Viridiplantae; phylum Streptophyta; class Magnoliopsida; order Apiales; family Apiaceae; genus Apium; species Apium graveolens. The sequence continues at coordinate 198,913,265 of NC_133654.1, read as the reverse complement.
CTACGAGCATGACTATTGTTCTAAATAATTGTTATTTTGTTCCCTCGATTGTGAGGAATATTATTTCTATTCCATGTTAGACTTGGCTGAATTTTCATTTGTTATTCAGAATAATAAATATTCAATTCTTAGAGATAACGTTCTTTATGGAAGTGGGATTTTAAACAATGGTCTGTATGTATGTGACGTAGAGCATAATTTACTATAAATTGAACATACTAATAAAAGAAAAAGTAATAAAATAAAAAGGGATGATGAAAATCTCACTTTCTTGTGGCACTGCAGACTTGGTCATATTAGTGAAAATAGACTGCGGACATTGCATAAGGAAGGGTTAGTTGACCCCTTTGATTTTGAATCATATCCTACATGTGAGTCTTGTCTATTGGGTAAAATGACCAAATCTCCATTTAGTGGACATGGAGAGAGGGCTGCAGATATGCTAGGACTGGTACACACAGATGTATATGGACCAATGTCAACGCAAGCCATGGGTGGATTTTCATACTTCATTGCTTTCATAGATGATCGATCTAGATTCAGATATGTGTATTTGATGAAACACAAGTCTGAAGCCTTTGAAAAGTTCAAAGAATATAAGTATGAAGTGGAGAAACAAACCAAACATAGTATTATAACTCTTCGATCAGATCGAGGTGGTGAATACTTGAATGGAGAGTTTCTAGCTTATCTCAAAGAAAATGGTATAGTCTCCCAGTGGACTCTTCCATATACTCCACAGTTGAATGGGGTATCTGAAAGGAGAAATCGAACTTTGTTAGACATGGTTCGGTCCATGATGAGCTATGCGAATCTTCCAGTATTCCTATGGGGTTATGCATTGGAAATGTCAACATATTTACTGAATAAGGTGCCTTCCAAATCTGTTCCTCAAACTCCATATGAGATATGGAAAGAAAGGAAATCGAGTCTTAAACACGTTAAGATTTGGGGATGTCCAACTTATGTCAAGAAAGTTGACCCAGATAAGCTGGAATCTCGATCCGTAAAATGTAATTTTATGGGATATCCTAAAGAGACTTTAGGGTATTACTTTTACACCGATCATCGGGTGTTTGTCTCCAGACATGCTACCTTCTTGGAAAAGCAGTTTTCCTTGAAGGAAACAGTGGGAGAAAAATTGAACTTGATGAAGTTCAAGAAGCACAAACTACTACAGATCAAGTGGAAACACCTGTTCAGACTGAACAACCTTCTGTGGAATAGCCCATTCGTAGGTCAGGGAGAGTGTCTCGCCAACCTGAGAGGTATTATGGCCTTGTCATTGAGAATGATAATGAGTTGTCAATCATTGATGATGACGACCCTGTGACCTATAATGAGGCTATGAGTAGTGTTAACTCAGAGAAATGGCATAGTGCCATGAAATCCGAAATGGAATCTATGTATACCAACCAAGTATGAACTCTGGTTGAGGCGCCTGAAGGTGTTAAGCCTATTGGGTGCATGTGGTATACAAAAGAAAGATTGGAGCAGATGGGCAGGTGGAGACCTATAAGGCCAGGCTCCTGGCAAAAGGATTCAGACAAAGGCAAGGGATTGACTTTGATGAAACTTTTTTGCCTGTAGCCCTGTTAAAATCAATTCGGATTTTGCTTGCGATTGCTGCTTACTACGACTATGAGATCTGGCAAATGGACGTGAAAACGGCCTTCCTCAATGGGAAACTTGAAGGGGAAGTGTATATGACACAACCAGAGGGTTTTCTTTCCAAGGGAAATGAACACCTAGTGTGTAAGCTGCTGCGAACCATATATGGTTTAACGCAAACTTCTCGTAGATGGAATATCCGTTTTGATGAGACAATCAAAGAGTTTGGTTTTATCAAAAACATAGATGAACCATGTGTCTACAAAAAGGTTAGTGGGAGCGCGGTAACATTTCTTGTATTGTATTGAAAGAGGAGACGTCAAGAGAGTTTACATACATAACAATGTTGCAGACCCACTCACAAAGCCGCTTTCTCAAACTCACTTTGATCGTCGTAAAGACAAGATGGGTATTAAATACCAGAGTGATTGGCTTTAGTACAAGTGGGAGATTGAAAGAGATGTGTCCTAAGTCCAATCATGTATGATGATTTAGGAATAACTTTTATATAATCTGTTTTGATTTCATTGATATTAATAAAAGACTTGTTTTGGTTTTATTGCGGGCTTTATCTATTTAAGTGTTTAAATAAGATATACCATAGTTTAGAATAAAGCTTTTTATGGATTATGATGAGATCTTAATAATGAGACCTAAAAGATGATAACTCTGAACTTAAATAGTTCCTAGTCGTAGGATTACTAACTGGTAATTAATAATCCATAAAGATCGGTACATACTATACTTGCTTCATTATGAAGGATGTCTATTCTCATAGACATTTGTGTGGTGACACTATAGCTAATATATAGGTGCTTATTATAGAATAAGTTTACTGAACATGACTCACACAGCTGAACAACTGATGGAGTTCACTCACGTGTCAGCAGTTGTTCATATAGTGATAGTTGTACAAGTATCCTTAGACTTGAGGTCATCATAGTCATCTTGTGTACACTGAACTATGCTTTGGTTTAGTTTTTAGTCTCCAGGGACAATTATAAGGGCTCTACTGGGTATAGAAATTTGTACACGAAGATAGTGTATGATCAATAAAGGATCTACCCCTTCCAGTAAAAAAAGAGAATGTTCAATGCTGATCCACTTATGCTAGTTCAGGACTCTCTGGCCAGAGTGAATGAAATTAGAAAGGAGTTTCTAATTTACATTAAATAGAACTAAGCATAGTGAATGGGAAAGCAAATGATTAAATAAGATAGGCTTGACACAAGTTCCATGCCTTGTATTTAATCGTGACATTGCAGGGTAGAAGGAATTGATTGTACGGTAACTACTCACTGAATAGGTTCTTGGTATTCTAAGCAGTGAATTCGTATTATCCGGATAGTCACGATATGCTGAGAAGTATCCCTCACGATGTAGAATAAATATGATTAATTTATTAATTAATTATATTTAATGAATTAGAGAATTTATATAAATAATGATAAAATAGTTTTATTATTATTTATTTCTACTACCGGCTTAATATTGAACCTACAGGGTCACACCATAAAAGAGAATGATTTAATGGTGGAGGAATTAATTAATAATGGCTGGTAATTATTTATTTGTGAAATAAATAATTAATTAGCAGATTTAATAAATTGATTAAATGAGATTTAATTAATTCTTAAATATTATTAATTAAGAATTTAATTTTGGAAATTAAATCAAGTGAGAGAATTATTTTTCTAAAGTGTTTAGAAAAGGGATTAATGATTAAAAGGTGTTTTAATTATTAGTTAATTGGTTAATAAGAATAATCAATTAAAGGGTTAATAATAATAATAATATTTTATGGAAAATTTTCAGCTGAAAATTTTGCCTATAAATATACTATTATAAACCCTTTTTGCCTCAACCCAAATAATTAACCCTAATTCTAAAGTAGAACAAGAGGGAGGTAACTAATTCTCTCAACCTCTTCCTCCTCCATCACATTGTACTCTTGGTGGATACCGGTGGAGTGCTTCACACTTGAGGAGCAGCTGCTAGGGATTTCCGTTCATCATTCTTGGATCGCTATTAAAGACCTCCATCTTTCCATTAACGTAAAGCTTCTTAAGGTAAACATACTGAACTACAAATTAAATATTATTTTACGCATGGATCCTGCGGAGGGTTTCGGTTTTTTTTAAGATTTAAATTTACGTTTTCGTTGCATTTATGTGCTAAAGACCCTTCAATGGCTTCATCCTATATGATCTTTATCAAGATAATGACAAAGTTCTAGGTCAATCTAAGGTGGAAAATAAATACAGGCTAACTATTACATGTCTTCTTTCTTGTATTGCTTCCTTGGATGGCCTCCATGTGGCATTATGATAAGTGGCATTTTATATCACTTAGAACGTCTTAAAATGGCTTAAATTGGTGTCTTGAAATCAAGTATTTTGTGTATTTGATGCGTTTTTCTAGTGTTTATGCATTTCAGGGTATTAGTTGCATTTCGGAGGAGGAATCATCAAGAATAAGCCTTGGCATGTGTTCACCATTGCGAGAGGAAAAGAACGGGCAGATTACGGCGAAGAAACGGAGCAAACCTGGAAATTTTCCAGTAGGGTCCTGCGCGCCCGCGCAGCTATGCTGAGTGGCCGCGCAGCAGCCTTGCGCGCCCGCGCAGAAATGCTGAGCGGCCGCGCAGGGTCGGGGAAAATAATATATTATTTTAGACTTCTACTTCTGTTTGGCTTCCAACTTCTATGTAATCTGAGTTTTATGGGACTATTATATAAGTAGATTTGAGACGTTTTTCACAGGGTATTAAGAAGGGATTATGTTTTAGATTGTGTTTTGCAAGAAGCGAAGGAGATAAGGAAGAAGACCGATTTAGCACACAGCAACGAAGAGGAAGCATATATTCTTGTGATTCTTGTTTCGTTGTAACGTTGGATGCTAGTTTTCTTGCTTTGACTTATTTACTCTTGTGACGTACTCTGTTTTAATATAAGTAGTTTAGTTGTTATTTTCTTGTGTTCGTTTATCATGATTTCATATGAACCCATGATGGCGATAAGTTCTATTTTGGGCTAATCGTGATCATGGGGTTGCAATGGATTTATTATGGAATTCTTTAGTTAATTGTTTAATACTTTAGTGTGTGATGATTGCATGATATCTAGTATAGGTTGTGCGTATTCGTCTTATGTGCGTCGCGAACATATAAGATAGGGTGTTAATCTCTTGTGAAGCGACAGTGGATCTTGAGGTTTAGAACTTGCCATGCTAGCATAGGTTCATGTACGTTGTGCATGATTAGTGGGTAACTCTAACAGTTTTATTTGCCCTATGTAATCAAAAGGAGTAACTTGTGCTTAAATCGTTGTGTTGTCAATTTCTGTAGACATATAGGAACTCAACATAATTGATGACTATTCAATTTCTATCTTAATTGTGGATGTTTGGTAGAATGGTATTAGTACAATGAAAGTTGGCTTTTATCAGTTTTGTGTTATTCGATTAATATCATCACTGTCACATGCTAAAGGTAATAACTATGGCTATAGAAGGAAGTAATAATGAAGTTGTGATCTCATGAGTGTTTTATTATTGATAAATTGCAGTGTTAGTTAAGTGGTTAATTAAGTAGTTAATTATAGTTAATATTTAATCAACAATTTTAAGTGTTATTATCTTAACATTGAGAAGTAATCATACATTGGTGAGTGAGTTAAATTAGACAATAACTTAGTCTGAGTCTCTGAGGGAGCGAACTAGAAAGTATTCTATATTACTTGCGAACGCGTATACTTGCGTGAATATTAATGCGTGATTTCGCCCTAACAAGTTTTTGGCGCCGCTGCCGGGGACTCGGCGTATTTGTTTAGTTTATGTACTTACCATCATTGGTCATTAGGACTCAGTGATTAGGACGTAGTAGTTAATTACTCTTTTCGGTTGTGTTTCAGGTACTTTAGTGCGTTTATGCAAACTCGTTCTCGTGCTCGCAAGAGGACCTTAGATACAGCTGAGGAGAAAGACGAAGTTCTTGATACACCGGAGAAGTTAGATTTTGAGGATTCGGATTCAGGAACTGAGCAGAAAGAACCAGTAAATATGGGAGATCATATTGTTCAAGCTGATCCAGCTCTTATAGATTTTTCTCGGCCTAAAATTGATGACATTCAGTCAAGCATCCTTCATCCGGCTATTCAAGCTAACACCTTTGAAATCAAGCCGGGCACTATTCAGATGGTGCAGAATTCTGTTTCTTTTGGAGGAGCGGCAACTGAAGACCCCAACATGCACATAAGGAATTTTGTCGAGATCTGCAGCACTTTTAAGTATAATGGCGTGACTGATGAGGCTATCAAGTTGAGGCTTTTCCCATTCGCACTGAGGGATAAGGCTAAAGACTGGTTACATTCTGAACCAGCTGGGTCAATCACTACGTGGCAAGATCTTGCGCAAAAGTTTCTGGTGAAGTTTTATCCAATGGCAAAGACTGCTGCTATGAGGAGTGCTCTTAGTTTGCGCAGCAACCTACAGAATCTATGTGCGAGGCTTGGGAACGCTACAAGGAAATGTTGAGAAAATGTCCACATCATGGAATGCCGGATTGTATGGTAATCACTGGTTTTTATAATGGTTTGGGGGCTCAATCTCGGCCCATGCTCGATGCAGCAGCGGGAGGCGCCTTATGGGCTAAAAGCTATACTGAGGCGTACAATCTTATTGAGACGATGGCTGCAAATGAGCATCAAAACCCAACTCAGAGGATGACATCAGGCAAGGTAGCAGGTATTCTGGAATTTGATACAGCCACTGCTATTGCAGCCCAGCTCCAAGCGCTATCAATGAAGGTTGATTCTTTGGCTACGTATGGAGTTAATCAAATAGCTATGGTTTGTGAGCTTTGTGCAGGTTCTCATGCTACGGATCAGTGTTCTCTTGTCAACGAATCTGTTCAGTATGTGAATAATTATCAGCGACAACAGCAGCCTGTGCCAGCGACCTATCATCCTAACAACAGAAATCATCCAAATTTCAGCTGGGGAAATAATCAGAATGCTATTCAGCCACCATATCAGCAAGGAGTGAGTAAACAGTTTAACCCACCTGGATTCCAGCAACCACAGCAGTATGCTACAAGATAATCATATCCTCAACAGGGAAGTGCAGATGCACCTACTAGTGCTGATTTTGAGGAACTTAAGCTGTTGTGCAAGAGTCAGGCGATTACTATCAAGACCTTGGAAAATCAAATCGGTCAATTAGCCAATGCAGTGCTCAATCGTCAACCTGGCACTCTTCCCAGTGACATGGAAGTACCAGGCAGGAAGGAAGCTAAAGAGCAAGTCAAGGCTATTACCTTAAGGTCTGGAAAAGTAGCTGATGCTGAAAAGGCAAAAGAAGTCGAAGCTGAAGTTCGAGATGAAGAATCTAAGCAAAGGGAGAAAGCGGCGGAACCAAGGAAGACTACTGTTGAACACACTCTGCCTGAGGCTAATACAGGGGAGAAACAGCTCTATCCTCCACCACCTTTTCCTAAGAGATTGCAGCAACAAAAGCTGGATAGACAGTTCGGGAAGTTTCTGGAGGTGTTCAAGAAACTTCACATCAATATACCTTTCACTGAGGCTCTGGAACAAATGCCTAGTTATGCGAAGTTTATGAAGACTATTCTTTCAAGGAAGGTGAAACTGGATGACCTTGAAACCGTTGCTCTCACGGAAGAATGCAGCGCGGTTCTGCAACAAAAGTTACCACGAAAACTGAAAGATCCAGGAAGCTTCACCATTCCTTGCACCATTGGCAATCTAACTTTTGACAAGTGCCTTTGTGATTTGGGAGCAAGCATTAATCTGATGCCGTTGTCAATCTTTAAAAAGCTGGACCTACCTGATCCAAAACCCACATACATGTCGCTACAATTGGCGGACCGTTCCATTACTTACCCAAGGGGCATAGTTGAGGATGTGCTCGTCAAGGTGGATAAGCTCTTCTTTCCTGCTGATTTTGTTATTCTGGATTTTGAGGAAGATAAAAAGATTCCCATAATCTTGGGGAGGCCTTTCCTGGCAACTGGCCGTACCTTGATAGATGTGCAAAAAGGAGAACTTACTATGCGGGTTCAAGATCAGGATGTGACCTTCAACATATTCAAGGAAATGAAATTCCCTACAGAAGATGAGGAGTGCTTCAAAGTGGATGTGATTGATTCTGCGGTTACTTCGGAACTCGATCACATGCTAATGTCTGATGCATTGGAAAAGGCCTTAGTGGGGGAATTTGACAGTGATGATGAAGATAGCAACGAGCAATTACAATATCTGAACGCTTCTCCCTGGAAGCGAAAGCTAGATATACCATTTGAATCTCTTGGTACTTCTGACCTCAAGAACGCTGAAGGGAAGCTCAAACCATCAACAGAAGAAGCGCCTACCTTAGAGCTCAAACCATTACCTGAACACTTGAGGTACGCCTTTTTAGGTGATTCATTTACGTTACCTGTTATTATTTCAACTGACCTTTCAGGTAGTGAGGAAGACAAGCTCTTAAGGATTTTGAGAGAATTCAAATCGGCTATAGGATGGACTATAGCAGACATCAAGGGGATAAGTCCCTCATATTGTATGCATAAAATTCTGTTAGAAGAAGGTAGTAAGCCAACTGTGGAACAGCAGCGAAGACTGAACCCAATCATGAAGGAGGTGGTGAAGAAAGAAATTCTAAAATGGCTAGATGCAGGTATCATTTATCCTATTTCTGACAGCTCGCGGGTGAGCCCTGTACAATGTGTTCCTAAGAAGGGAGGTATCACTGTGGTCGCAAATGAAAAGAATGAGCTCATCCCTACTCGAACAGTTACAGGATGGAGAGTATGCATGGATTATAGAAAATTGAACAAAGCCACAAGAAAGGATCACTTCCCTCTCCCTTTTATTGATCAAATGCTTGACAGATTGGCGGGACATGAGTATTTTTGTCTTCTAGATGGGTATTCCGGGTATAATCAGATTTGTATTGCACCAGAGGATCAGGAAAAGACTACCTTCACTTGTCCATTTGGCACATTTGCTTTTCGTAGAGTTTCGTTTGGGTTATGTGGCGCCCCGGCCACCTTTCAGAGATGTATGATGGCTATATTCTCTGACATGATTGGAAATAACGTCGAAGTGTTCATGGATGACTTCTCCGTCTTTGGACACTCATATGATGAATGCTTGAATAATCTGCGCGCCGTACTCAAAAGATGCGTGGAAACTAATTTGGTGCTTAATTGGGAGAAATGTCATTTTATGGTGCGTGAAGGCATTATCCTTGGGCATAAGGTCTCTAGCAAAGGTCTGGAGGTGGACAAGGCCAAGGTGGGAGTCATTGAAAATCTTCCCCCACCTAATTCAGTGAAAGGAATCCGTAGTTTTCTCGGTCATGCGGGTTTTTATCGACGATTCATCAAGGACTTTTCAAAGATATCTAAGCCGTTGTGCAATTTACTTGAGAAAGATGTGCCTTTCAAATTTGATGATGAATGTTTGGCAGCATTCGAGACTCTCAAGGAGAGTTTGATCACGACACCAGTTATTACAGCACCAGATTGGACATAACCGTTTGAGATGATGTGTGACGCGAGTGACTATGCGGTAGGTGCAGTTCTGGGACAGCGCAAGAAAAATCTCTTCCATGTGGTCTACTATGCGAGTAAGACTTTAAATGGGGCCCAATTGAACTACACCACTACTGAGAAGGAGCTTTTGGCTATAGTCTTTGGCTTTGAGAAATTTCGATCTTATCTGCTTGGTACGAAAGTGACAGTATTCACTGATCATGCAGCTATTCGCTATCTGGTTTCTAAGAAGGATTCGAAGCCGAGACTCATTCGTTGGGTGCTTTTACTTCAGGAATTTGAGTTAGAGATCAAAGATAGAAAAGGTACCGAAAATCAAGTAGCTGACCATCTCTCTAGGTTGGAGAATCCCGATTCTACTTCACAAGATAGGACGTTAATCAATGAATCTTTTCCGGATGAGCAGTTGTTTGCAATTCAGGAGGAAGAACCATGGTTTGCAGATATTGTAAACTATCTTGTCAGCAATATAATGCCTCCCAATTTGACATCCGCGCAAAAGAAGAAGTTTCTGCATGAGGTGAAGTGGTATATGTGGGATGAACCATATTTGTTTAGATAGGGAGCTGACCAGATCATCAGGAGATGTATCCCGTTCTGTGAGACGGAGGGGATATTACGAGACTGCCATTCCACGGTTTATGGTGGACACTATGGAGGTGAGAAAACGGCAGCTCGTATTCTGCAAGCAGGTTTTTTCTGGCCCACCTTGTTCAAGGATGCTCATCAGTTTGTTTTAAGGTGTGATCGTTGCCAAAGAGTGGGAAATTTGTCAAGAAAGGATGAGATGCCATTAAATGTGATGCTTGAAGTCGAGGTCTTTGATGTATGGGGAATCGATTTCATGGGGCCTTTTATCTCGTCTTGCAATAATCAGTACATTTTGCTGGCAGTCGATTATGTCTCAAAATGGGTCGAAGTTAAAGCTTTACCAACAAATGATGCAAAGGCAGTGCTAAATTTTCTTCATAAGCAAATTTTCACAAGGTTTGGAACACCTCGGGTAATCATAAGTGATGAAGGATCGCATTTTTGCAACCGTAAGTTCACTTCGATGATGCAGCGTTATAATGTGAATCATCGAGTAGCTACTGCCTATCATCCGCAAACAAATGGTCAAGCGGAAGTGTCTAACAGAGAGATAAAGCACATTCTAGAGAAGGTTGTTTGTCCATCAAGGAAGGATTGGTCTTTAAAGCTCGATGAAGCTGTTTGGGCTTACAGAACAGCATACAAAACTCCACTTGGGATGTCACCGTTTCAGTTGGTGTACGGTAAGGGATGTCATCTACCGGCGGAGCTTGAGCATAAGGCCTACTGGGCATTGAAGAAATTGAACCTGGATTTAGATGCAGCTGGTAAGAAAAGAATGCTTCAGCTTAATGAACTTGATGAATTTCGACTTCAAGCGTACGAGAATAACAAAATGTATAAGAAAAAGGTGAAAAGGTGGCACGATAGGAAGCTACATCCTAAGTTGTTTGTGCCAGGGCAACAAGTTCTGTTATTCAACTCTCGGCTCCGACTTTTTCCTGGGAAGTTGAAATCAAGGTGGTCTGGACCTTTTATTATCAAAACTGTGTTTCCACATGGAGCGGTGGAAATTTTTGAGAATGATTCGGACCAAGCATTCAAGGTTAACGGTCAGCGGTTGAAGCACTACTATGGGGACATGGCAAACCGAGAGGTGGTTAGTGCCATTTTGTTGACTACGTGAGAAAGGAACGGAACGTCAAGCTAATGACGAAAAAGAAGCGCTGCGTGGGAGGCAACCCATGAATTGTTGTTACAGGAACCCTTAGAAGTTAATAACCTATCCAAAAACACAAAAAAATCAGAAAACAGGGGCTGAAATTTTTTTTTTCCAGAGACCCTCTGCGCGCCTGCGCAGCTATGCTGAGCGGCCGCGCAGCTTGCTGTGCGCCCGCGCAGAAATGCTGAGCGGCCGCGCAGGGGTCGAGTTCCAGAAATTTTTTTTTACAGTTCAGAAAAAAAAAACACAAAAACCCATGACAGCCCATACACCCTCGAATTCTTTTCCCATTACCCCATGATTTTATCCCTCAACCCCACTCCTAATCTAATTTAACCTACTCCACACCCTATATATACATACACCTATCCTACATATCTCCCACAACTTCCTACACTTAAACCCTCTCATAAACATCAAAAATCAGTTCTTACACACTTTTATTCACAAATCAATGGCACCCAAGAGAGCACGCACTATTGACAGCAGCAGCACAGTCCCTACTGCTGATTCATCAAGGGGTACTGCTGCGAGGCCTCGGTTAACTGAGAGAGCCGCGGAGGAGGAGTATACTAGGCTGTTGGGGAAGCCGATTCTGAAGGAGAGGGGGTTTTTACCATCAGGGAGGGATGGTGAGTTATTGCCCATGATTGCAGAGAAGGGGTGGATAGATTTTTGTGAGTCACCCGAAGCAGTACCGATGAGTGTTGTTCGCGAGTTCTACGCGAACGTGAAGGCTGAAAAGAATGGGTTTTCTGTAGTTCGGGGGCTGACGGTTGATTATCATCCTACGGCGATCCGCCGAGTGATTGGACAGCGAGAGAGGAAGCCCGAGGAGGAGAACTGGAATGAAAAGACTGCTGAGGATTTTGACTTGGATTTGATTTGTGCGACTCTCTGTCGACCGGGCACAGTTTGGAACCGCAGTCCAGCCAATAATGAGTATCGTCACTTTCCGGCGATCGCCATGAACAGGTATGCCCGTGCATGGAACGCATTTATATGTGCTAATATCTTGCCTTCTTCACATGCACACGAGGTCACAGTTGAGAGAGCACAGTTGTTGTGGGGAATTCTGAATGAGGAATACTATGTGGACCTTGGTGAGTTTATCTACCAAGGAATTCTGAAGTTTTTGAGGGGAGAAAAGCATATGAACATCCCTTATGCATCCACGGTTACAAAGCTATGCCGTGCAGTAGGAGTGAACTGGCCGGCTCATGAGCAGTTACAGTTGCCAGCAGCTCCTATAGATTCTGGCACTCTGAATGGGATGCAGGAGTGGACCAGTGGTGAGCCTGAGGAGCATGGGCTGGGTTATCGTCTTCCCGGAGGGCGTCCAGCACGAGGTGCTACTATGGCCAGGCTAGGGCGTGGTGAGGCTAGTTCTTCGAGAGCTCAGGAGGTTGCTGGGATGGGTGATGCCCAGTATAGGAGGCTTTCACGGCGGATGGATGCCATGTATGAGACGCAGAGCAGGTTTGCTCAGGAGCTCACCCTTGCTTTAGGGACTGCTTTTCGAGGCCTTGGAGCTGATATCCAGTGGCCAGTTTTTGGTGAGGACTCTGCATACCCGCCGCCTGATACTCCACCCACTGAGGGTGATGATGATGATGACTCTGAGTAGGTATACCCTGTGTTCCTTTCTACTACCTTCACTGGGGACAGTGAAGATTTTAAGTTTGGGGGTGGTAGTTAAGGAATATTTTGTGTGTGTCATATAGTTGCATATTCATGATAGTTAGTTCATATAGTTGCATAATTTTTGCCATATAGTTTTTTTTTATAGCTTTATTTTGTTGTCATATCATATAGCTCATGCATATACCATGATCCCTTTTGCAATGATTTATCGACTAAATTGTGATATTGATGCGAGTGTAGTGATAGCATTAAAGTGATATTAAGTTGTGTAGGTTGATATGCATGCTAGAAGCACTTGTATTGTCACTAAGTCTTAGAGAATGCTGAAGGACTAGATTGTTGTTATGATCTGATTATTTTCGAGGATAATCTATTTATTATGCTTAGAATTTGATAATAGGTTCTTAGTGGTAAAGGCATGAAAAAGAAAAAAAAAATGGAGTAAAAATGGAATTTGTTGCTAGTTGTGGCTAGGCGTCAAATGGCTAGTAGCCGGCTCGCATGTTATGCGAGTAGTCTAGGGTTGAGCAAGATGGAGCGAAACGCACTTGCTCAGAATAAAAGAATAAAAAAAAAAAAATATTTTGCGTAATTGATCAAGAGTGGGCTCTTTGGTATTCGAGTTATTAAGTTCTTAGGGGACTTTGTGCCTAGTGACCTAAGGCTTTTAGAGTCTGGGATCCGCTAACCTAACGCTCGTTACATGGATACCATTGTATAAGTCTTTTGTGGACCTCACTCACTGCACGGTCAAATAAGCATTTGTGTTGTAAATAAAAAGCACGATTCCGTAGTAAACTCTAGAGTTCTTGTAGTATTGTATATCACTTTGTGCCTAGAATTTTTATTCTTTGTATAATCGTAGGATTGCCTTGAGGAAAGTCTAGTCATAGTAATTGGTCTAGTTCCGAAGCATATCTGTTAAGCATTTGCACACACCACGTTTCTGGCGGTATGTCCTTTTGCATGAGTTTCTTGATCTTTAGTGTCTAACTGCATTCGTTGAGACGTGACAATTTGATTGGTTGATTGTAGTAAGGGGGATCATTGCATTTTCATATAGATTGCATTCATGCATATTTTTATTTGTTTTTGAGTCTGTGACGCTTGAGGACAAGCATCGATTTAAGTTTGGGGGTGTGATAAGTGGCATTTTATATCACTTAGAACGTCTTAAAATGGCTTAAATTGGTGTCTTAAAATCAAGTATTTTGTGTATTTGATGCGTTTTTCTAGTGTTTATGCATTTCAGGGTATTAGTTGCATTTCGGAGGAGGAATCATCAAGAATAAGCCTTGGCATGTGTTCACCATTGCGAGAGGAAAAGAACGGGCAGATTACGGCGAAGAAACAGAGCAAACCTGGAAATTTTCCAGTAGGGTCCTGCGCGCCCGCGCAGCTATGCTGAGCGGCCGCGCAGCAGCCTTGCGCGCCCGCGCAGAAATGCTGAGCGGCCGCGCAGGGTCAGGGAAAATAATATATTATTTTAGACTTCTACTTCTGTTTGGCTTCCAACTTCTATGTAATCTGAGTTTTATGGGACTATTATATAAGTAGATTTGAGACGTTTTTCACAGGGTATTAAGAAGGGATTATGTTTTAGATTGTGTTTTGCAAGAAGCGAAGGAGATAAGGAAGAAGACCGATTTAGCACACAGCAACGAAGAGGAAGCATATATTCTTGTGATTCTTGTTTCGTTGTAACGTTGGATGCTAGTTTTCTTGCTTTGACTTATTTACTCTTGTGACGTACTCTGTTTTAATATAAGTAGTTTAGTTGTTATTTTCTTGTGTTCGTTTATCATGATTTCATATGAACCCATGATGGCGATAAGTTCTATTTTGGGCTAATCGTGATCATGGGGTTGCAATGGATTTATTATGGAATTCTTTAGTTAATTGTTTAATACTTTAGTGTGTGATGATTGCATGATATCTAGTATAGGTTGTGCGTATTCGTCTTATGTGCGTCGCGAGCATATAAGATAGGGTGTTAATCTCTTGTGAAGCGACAGTGGATCTTGAGGTTTAGAACTTGCCATGCTAGCATAGGTTCATGTATGTTGTGCATGATTAGTGGGTAACTCTAACAGTTTTATTTGCCCTATGTAATCAAAAGGAGTAACTTGTGCTTAAATCATTGTGTTGTCAATTTCTGTAGACATATAGGAACTCAACATAATTGATGACTATTCAATTTCTATCTTAATTGTGGATGTTTGGTAGAATGGTATTAGTACAATGAAAGTTGGCTTTTATCAGTTTTGTGTTATTCGATTAATATCATCACTGTCACATGCTAAAGGTAATAACTATGGCTATAGAAGGAAGTAATAATGAAGTTGTGATCTCATGAGTGTTTTATTATTGATAAATTGCAGTGTTAGTTAAGTGGTTAATTAAGTAGTTAATTATAGTTAATATTTAATCAACAATTTTAAGTGTTATTATCTTAACATTGAGAAGTAATCATACATTGGTGAGTGAGTTAAATTAGACAATAACTTAGTCTGAGTCTCTGAGGGAACGAACTAGAAAGTATTCTATATTACTTGCGAACGCGTATACTTGCATGAATATTAGTGCGTGATTTCGCCCTAACACATTACCCTTCCTTGATCTTCAAATCTTCATGTCTTCGTGTACATTACGAGAATGAAATATAAAACTAATCTAATGAACTTACAAGAAGAACTCGAGTAACATTCGAGATTTAATAATTACAAGATCGAACGACATGCAAGCCGTATTTAAAAAACCAAAACTATTAATCTAAGGTCATAAGACATAACCATCCACCTTGCTCAATTAACACATAAGAACATGTTAGAACACATAATCTGATCTTAACATATCATACCCATCATGATCTAATCATAAAAATCAAATATGAAAAAATCAGAAAATTTGAAATTAAATACGATAATATTAAATCGCATATTACAGGGTCTAAACGGCGTCAAACGCCTTACAGACGAGTTGATGATGGCTTTAGCCATCTGTTTTGTTCAGACGCCCGATTACCTATCGAGTAGGGTATTCGTTTGCGAAAATCGGACACCAGACCCAGATTTTAGCAAATCCGCTGTATCCGATTCAGAATCGTATCAAATACGATTCTAATAATAAGAACAAACACAAAACATGTATATATCAGTATATATACAGATTATATAATCATCATATGATTATACAACTCTCATGAAATATCATATATTTAAAACATATTCATACATACACATATATAAATATAACAACATATAAAACATACAAAATCGCATACATAACAGTCATGGAATATTGTATACATGTTATTATCATAAAAGCAGTGAACACATTAACGAATTAAACACTTTCCGCAAGTAGCTCTGATGCCATTGAAGGGTTTCGAGCACATAAACGCAACGGAAACAATAATTAAAAATGTGAAAAGAATTTTCGAAACCCACCGCAGGATCCATGCGAAATTTTTTTTAATTCGTAGATCAGATTGTTTACCTTAAGAAGCTTTACAAATTGGTTAAATAATGGAGATCCAAAGATTGTTCAATCACCACGCATCCTGCTCTCGCGATCTACGCTCTATCGGTATCCACACGAATGCTTGAACTCAAGGATTAGATGTGTACTAGCACAAACTCGTTTCTTCTTGCTCTCTCCATCTTCTCTCTTGATGGCTAGGGTTTTAGTAAAAGTCTTGCACACAAAATCAGCCATACAAGAGATATTATATAGAGAGAAAAAGAATTATAACTCTTAACTAATTAAGAGTTATTATTAATTTGAAATTCCTATTTGTATAATAATTAAGTCACACTTAATTATTTAACAATTGAATTTCATAATTGATATTAGTAAATTCGAATATCATTATTTATCTAATTAATTAAGTCATACTTAATTATTATTATAAATAATTCAAACTACTTTAATTTAATTTAAACCCAATTTAAATTAAATAATCCTTCAAGCATTCTTTGTGTGTGACCCCATAGATTATTATTACGTTGGAAACAAATTTTAAATCTAATATAAAATTGTAAACAATGAGCGGCATCTAGTAATACATCATTGCTACGCAAGTAATAATAATTGAATCGGTGATCGATTAAACCTTTCGTGAATAATATACAAAGTAATATAATCTCTTTAACCAAATATTATAGATTAAACTAGAGACATGTAACGTTCATCCTCATCATAGTTTAATCCAAGTTTCCTTGATCAATGAGTAGACTATCATATCAAATCAATATTTGAGTGTGACCACGCATTTCGTAGTCTAGCTCACACAAGAGACCAATAATATCACTCCTAAAATAGAAGGGTTAAATCCCATCTAGATCATTCATATTTCTCATACAATTCATAATATACCCAATGTCCACTTTTATCATTACCCGGTCAAGGATAACTTTTAATGAAATCAATTTATATTAATTCTAGTATAGAAATATAATGACTTCAGGTCTAAGGAGCATTACATCATTATCACTGTGAGAATTACTTATGACACAACAGACATGTAGAATCTCACATCGGGTCTGTCCAGCACCATTACATTTACATATGCCTGTGTTTTTGACTTTAGTATCACTATACCCATGATCAATGAGATGTGATCATTAGTCAACAAACACACCAGTCTTAATGCATTATTATTGTCCCTTAATAATAATACTCGACTAGGGACCTTTAGGAATATTGATACCATTCTCATAATCTCATTTCTAAGTCACGTACTTAGAGATATAGAATTGCATATCATATTCCAAGGACATTTATTAATATAACATTTATATCGCAGTAAATTAAGAATTAATAAATTATAAAGGGGATAATTGGTA
This sequence comes from Apium graveolens, assembly GCF_009905375.1. NCBI lineage: Eukaryota > Viridiplantae > Streptophyta > Magnoliopsida > Apiales > Apiaceae > Apium > Apium graveolens. The sequence continues at coordinate 198,895,837 of NC_133654.1, read as the reverse complement.
GAACATAAACATTAATAATCCAAATATCTTAAACTAAAACAGCATAGTGTTGTCTCTAGGGCACAAACTCTAACATGTGATATTTTCAAAAATACTAAATCCCCGTCTTCGAATTCCATATCCTTTCTAGATTGATCTGCATATTTACTTTAACGATCATCTACTATAATTGACCTTTTCTGAATAACTTCAACCACTTCTTTTGTTTGTTGCACCAGCTCAGGTCCAAGTATCTTGCGTTCTCCAACTTCATCCCAATATACTGATGATCGACATTTGCATCCATAAAGAGCTTCGTAGGGAGGCATTCCGATACTGGCGTGATAACTGTTGTTGTAAGAAAATTCTACTAAGGGCAATTGCTCGTCCCAACTTCCTTTGAAATCAATAGCACAAACACATAACATATCTTCAATTATCTGGATCGTTCTTTCGCTTTGGCCGTCAATCTGTGGATGATAAGCTGTACTCATATTCAACATGATTCCCAAACATTCCTGAAAACTTATCCAAAATCTTGAATTGAATCGCGGATCTCGATCAGATACAGTAGACATAGGGACTCCATGACGAACTACTATCTCTTTTAAATACATGTGAACCAATTTGTCTAGTGAAAATCTTTCATTGATAGGTCGAAAATGAGCTGACTTAGTTAGTCTGTCCACTATAACCCAAATGGTATCGTGGTTCGCTTTCATCCTTGGTAAACTGACTATGAAATCCATAGCAATGTGCTCCCACTTCCATTCTGGAATCTCTATTGGTTGTAATAATCCACTTGGTCTTTGATGCTCCGCCTTAACTCTCTGACACATATAACATTTGCTAACCCATTCCTCAATTTCTGTTTTCATGTCTGGCCACCAATAATTATTTTTTTAATCTGTGTACATCCTGGTACTCCCTGGATGGATTATATACTTTGAATTATGAGTTTCCTATAGAATTTCATTCTTTAACTCTGTTACTAATGGAATCTAAATTCTGGAAGAAAATATGAGAATACCTTGATCATCTTTCTGAGTGCATAGCTCTTCTCCTACCAAACGATTTATACCCTGATCCATTACTTCTTCTTGACATCTCTTTATCTTCTCTAACAACTCTGGCTGAAAAGTCATACTATACATCTTTGCTTCATTAGGCTTGCAGATTCTGACCTCCAATTCTAACTTCTGAAACTTCTTGTATAACTTCTATGATACAATCAGCACATTCAATCTCTCGTTTCTTCTTAACGCGTCTGCCACTACATTTGCTTTTCCTGGGTGATAGTTAATCATACAGTCATAGTCTTTAATCAACTCCAACCACCTTTGATGTCTCATATTAAGTTCCTTTTGTGTGAATATGTACTTCAGACTCTTACGGTCCGTATAAATCTCACACCTTTCTCCATATAGATAATGTCTCCAAATCTTCAGAGCGAATACTATTGCTGCTAGTTCCAAGTCATGAGTAGGACTTCTGTTCATGAGGTTTCAGTTGTTTAGATGCATATGCAATAAATTTATCGTGCTGCAATAAAACACAACCTAATCCCTTATGAGAAGCATCACTATAGATTATAAACTTTCCTTGATCATCTGGAAGTGATAAAACAGGTGTCGTGATTAATCTCTTCTTCAATTCTTGAACAATTTCTTCACACTTCTCGTTCCATATAAACTTCTCATTTTTCCTGGTAAGCTTCGTTAAAGGTGTCACCGTCTTCGAGAAATCTTGAACAAATCTTCGATAATATCCCACTAATCCCAAGAAATTTCTCACTTCTGTTGGTGTTTTTGGCCTTTCTCAATTCATAATAGCTTTAATATTCGCTGGGTCCACTTTGATCCCTTTAAAAATTTAGCATACAACTTCTCATCTCTCATAATAACCAAAACTCACACTTTAAAAATTTAGCATACAACTTCTCATTTCTCAAAACTTCTGAAGATATCTTTAGATGCTCCGCATGGTCTTCTGTTGACGTTGAGTAGATCAAAATATCGTCTGTAAACAGAATGACAAACTTGTCCAAATATTCATTAAAAATTCTGATCATCAAGTCCATAAATATTGCTGGGGCATTTGTCAATCCAAAACACATCACTAAGAATTCATAATGACCATACCTTGTTCTGAAAGCTATCTTTGGTATATCTTCAGGTTTAATCTTCAGTTGGTGATATCCGGATCTCAGATCAATCTTAGAGAAATACTTGGTTCCCTTCAGCTGATCAAACAAATTGTCGATTCGAGGTAATGGATACTTGTTCTTGATAGTAAGCTTGTTGAGTACCCGATAGTCGATGCATAATCTAATGCTTCCATCCTTCTTCTTAAAAAATAGTACTGGTGCACCCCATGGGGACATACTGGGTCTAATCACTCCTTTTTCTAGTAACTCTGACAACTGCTTTGCTAACTCATTCATTTTAACTGGAGCCATTCTGTACGGGCCTTGGATACTGGTTCTGTTTCAGGTGCTAAGTCGATCGCAAACTCAATTTCTCTGTCTGGAGGAAGTCCTGGTAACTCGTGTAGGAACACGTCTGGAAACTCATTGACTACTGGAATATCTTCAAGTTTTGCTGGCTCATGATTTCTATCTACCACATAAGCAATAAAATGCTCACATCCTTGTCCTAGTAAATTCTTAGCTTGAATCATCATTAAGAACTTCTTTACTTGCCTCTGACCTTTAAACGTCAGAACTTTCTCGTCCGGCATCTTTAAAATTACCTTTTTGTTACGATAGTCTATCTGAGCATCGTGCTTAAATAGCCAGTCTATCCTAGAATGACGTCAAATTCTCCTAACTTAAATGTCATTAAATCAGTATATAACTTATTGCCAGAAATCTCAATCTCACTGTCCGTACACACTTGGTTAACATATACATACTCTCGATTTTCTAATTCTACAGTCATAATCTCATTTAACAATTCAACTGGAAAATTTAACTTATCAACAAAATCTTGAGAAATAAATGATCGAGTTGCTCCCGAATCTACTAACACTTTGGCACATAAAGAATTCACAATAAGCGTATCTGCCACAATATCAGTGTCCTGAATAGCATCCTTCACAGACATGTCATAAACTCTAGCTCTGGGAGGTTCATTCACTTCTGGAGTAGATCCCATAATTCTCAACGCATTACTAACTTGAGATGGTGTTTTACAATCTCTTGCTATGTGTCCTAGCTTTCCATATTTGACGCATGTAAACCTAATTATTGGAACCTTGCCCGCTTGATTCCAGGTAGGTTGATCCTTATTCGCTGGCTCTCTGGATGGTTGATTATGGCACTCCCTTGAATAGTTCCCCTTCTGGTTGCATCTATAACAAACCACATATAACTTATTGCAAACTCCTCCATATTTCTTTTCAAATACCTGGCATTTTGGTAAAGCTAGCCTCTGCTGATTGGGCTGATTTCTGGTGGCTGGATGGTTGCCTTGTCCTCCGTCGCCTGTATTTTTCTTTCTGAAATTAAAATTCCTTCTTGGATGAAACTTGCCTTTCTTCTGATTAAAATTTGGAAACTTCCATGCTTGTGTCTGTCCTTCATTTCCTTCAGACTTCCTCTTCTTACTCTCCTTCTCATTCTGTAACATTTCACTTTCTGTTTCCGCAATCATGGCCTTCTACACTACTCCTGCATACGTATCCAACTCAAATATGACTACTTTTCCTCTAATCCATGGCTTAAGACCTTGCTGAAATCTCTTAGCTTTCTTCCTATCAGTATCTACATATGATGGTACAAACCCGGACAATTCTTTAAACTTACTTTCATAATCTGCTACTGACATATTCCCCTGCTTTAACTCCAGAAACTTCAATTCCATTTGATCCTGAACAAACTGAGGAAAACACTTCTCTAAAAACAACTCCTTAAATCTATCCCAAGCAATAACATCAGTACCTTCAAATGTCCTAACAGTTTCCCAACATTAGGGGGCTTCATTCTTCAAATAGTAACTTGAAAACTCAGTTTTCTGTTCCTGTCTCAGTTTGACTAAAGCAAATGACTTCTCAATCTCCTTTAACCAAACTTTTGCTTCAATTGGATCTAAAGAACCTTTGAATTCTGGTGTGTTCACCGCCTGAAAAGTCTTAAAAGTTACTTGGGAATTGGCATGTCTCTATTGTTGTTGAGTCGGGTTAATTGCTTGTTGAGCTAAGATCTGAAGAATCTGGGCTACAGTTGGGTCTATAGGACCTGGATAGGCATTCTGGTTATTATTGTCTTGGTTGTTGTTGTTGGTTTCTTCATTCTGGTTGGTAGAACGGGTGTTCTTTTTGGGAGGCATTTCCTGTAAAGAATCAAACAACTTATTTAGCCTTTAAATCAAATCCTTTTTATGAAAAGTTTTTGTAAAATATAAATATCTCTTTTTTGAAAACATTTGTTAGATATATTTGATAATGTCATGTGTAATATGATTTGTGTTTAGTTTTCAGATCTTACATAACAGGACAAATCAGTACTTAACTGGATATCAACACTTATACTGAAGACAGAACTTAAGATATCAGAACTTAAGTTATTAGAACTTAAGGTTCAGAAGATATTTATCAGGAGATAATATCAGGACTTAAGATGACTTTCAGATAAGGCAGGCGGCTGATTGAAAGGAAAGAAGATCGAGACTAAGACAGAAAGAATTGTGCATGAAGAAGGAATTCTTTGAAGAATAGAATACTTGGAAGAAAAGATAACTAGTTGATATATTTTAGGAAGCAGAATTATATTCCATATCAATTAGAAGATTATCTTGTAACTGTGTAGTATATAAACACATGCATAGAGTTTACACTATAAGTGTTACGATTATCGAAGTATTTATTCTTTGTAACTCTAGCAGCTCTCGTGATAATTTGTTCATCACTTAGAGAGGACAGTTCCATATTGTAACAGAGTTTATTGTGTTGAATAAAATCTGTTTTCTGCTACTTAAATTCTTATATTCGATTTGATTGTGCTAAACACTGTATTCAACCCCCTTCTACAGTGCGTGTGACCTAACAAGTGGTATCAGAGCCTTCTGTTAACACACAAACAGTTTAAGATCCAAAATCAATCATGTCTGAAGAAGAAACTCCAACCAAGCCCACCAAAACTGAAGAACCTCCAAAAACCATAACTCATAGTCGATATGAGACTATAAGAGTTCCCATGTTGAAACCTTCTGAGTATTCCATATGGAAAGTAAAGATGGCTATGTTTCTGGAAACTACAGATCCAGAATATCTCGACAGGATTTATGAAGGACCACATATGCCAACCAAACTCTCTGCAGAAGTTGCAGGTCAGCCATCAAAGTCTGTACCAAAGGAGAAAAATGATTACACTAATGAAGATATCTCATCAATTACAAAGGATGCAAAGGTAAGATACTTGCTGCATAGTGCCATAGATAATGTCATGTCAAAGAGGGTAATTAACTGCAAGACTACAAAAAAGATATGGGATGCTTTGGAAACAAGGTGTCAGGGAACTGATTCAATCAAGAAGAACATGAAGACGATACTCACTCAAGAGTATGAGCACTTTGACTCAAAGCCTGATGAGTCATTAACTGATTTATATGACATATTTGTCAAACTCTTGAATGATTTGTCACTAGTTGACAAAGAGTATGATATTGAAGATTCAAATCTTAAATTCCTGTTAGCTCTTCCTGAAAGATAGGATTTGAAGGCCATAATAATAAGAGACAACCATAATGTAACACCCCCAAATCCGGGGTCGGGGATCCGGGTTGTCACGAGTTCCATTTCCCTTAATAACACCCAATCTTAATAAACAATTAACTACTCTGTACTGTGACCCCACAATAAACACACACACCACAAGTTATAGTCTCAGAGATGAATATCCAAAAATAACACGAGTCATTTTATTCCAAAATTATATGCCATTACACCTTAAAAGGGTTTCTGAATAGATTTACATTTCTTTGCCATTATTATAATTGATAAAGATACATAAGTCTGGTACATCAAAAGTTGAAAGCCTAGCCTATTGGTAGTTCCTACCTCAGCTACAGCGACATCAACACCTATAGGAAACTGCGGAATGTTTCCTATCCGCTCGCGAATTGGGAGCTTGGTCCTGTTCATCTTTTCTATCTGTTATTGTGTGATGAAAGAAGAAAGCAAGGGTGAGCAACAAGCCCACCAAAATAATATGTATAATGATTAACAATATATGAGCATTCTCATAGCACTCATGAAAGTCTTGGTCAAGAAGAAATGAACCAAGCTGATATCTTAACGTGACGAAGTCGCAAAATATTCAGTATATATACATATATACTTTTCAAAATCTTTGAAATCCTCTGCCATGTATAATATACACAGAGTTCCAGTTTATAACTGTATAAAACTATCGTTGCAAGGTGATCTCATATATCCAACCTTGTCTCAACGTTTTTGTGAAAATCTTTATCATGCATAAGATAATCATTAACCAGATATAAGTTGAAAAGATGAAGTTACAAGATACTTCAATATGCTTATATCTTTTCCGAATACTACTTGAACTACCACCGTTCAAGTTATAATTAGTTTCAAAAGTTCATCACATAGATGAGACTACAAGACAAGATTTGAATAGATTCAATCTTTGAATATCGTTATAAATAATGAAGTTACGAGATACTTCATTAAGTCCCGATATATATATACACTATATATATACATTTCATACACTCCTTGAAAACCTATGTTATGAAAATTATAAACAGAGTTGCAATATCCAATGAATTTGGAAAGGAGAAAACCTTGGCATAAACCTGATATCTTGCCGATCAGGCAAAGATACCAATAAGTAACCTTTTCTACTAGTAGATGGACGAATTCCCCCTGGTCATCACCCTGGTCGCAATAGGACCTTATGCTGGACTGCCACTCAGCCACTTACGCATTTGATGGACTCCCACTGAGCCACTTACACTTTCATGGACGCCAACTGAGCCCATGTTGCTTATGCCGACTCAATAGATGGACTTACTTCCCGAACTTTGGGTAAGTAATCAATTCATTTATCAAAACAGCAACCTCGTTGCGGATATAAAATACACCACAGAGCCGGATCCCTCCGGTTTTGAGCGAGTATTTAAATCCCCTTTGAAAGGAAGATCTTAAATATAAAAATGAGTTTTGGGATCCGCTCTAACTTTTAAAATTATTTTGAAGACTCGAAAACACTTTAAAGAGTGTTTGGAGTAATGCTGATTTAATAAAGTAAATCAGTCCCGATATATTAGAAAATATCTGAATATTATCATTTAAATAATATTCCCATAAGGATAATCCTTATAAAAATAATTGAAGTAAAAGTTTTAAAACTTATACTTGAAATGAATAATAAATAACCAAAGATATACTTATACGAAAGTACTATCTTTATTTGAATAATCAAAAGTAAGTTTGATTATCGACACATTATTCTTTAATAAAATAAAGAATATTATTCAGTAAATAATCGGAGTCATAGGTCCTCAAATGAATATTCAAATAATATTCATTAAATAATATAAACTGAGTCATAAGTCCTCGAATGAATATTCAAGTAATATTCATTAAATAATATAAACTGAGTCATAAGTCCTCGAATGATTATTCAAGTAATATTCATTAAATAATATAAACTGAGTCATAAGTCCTCGAATGAATATTCAAGTAATATTCATTAAATAATATAAAGTTATAGAATAAACCTTATTCGATTAATAGTTTTGAAAACTATATCAATATATATATATATATAAATATATATTATACTCGGGAACATCAACTCCCGGTTTTAGAAAATGTTCACCTTTGGGTCCCCTATACTAAGGGTATACGCAACTACTGCTTATCTCTAGCATAGGTATTATGCAACTTATAAGCAATTGAATCAATAATTAGATATCAAGATTACAAAACAGACATGCATATATACCATATCACATGCTCCAATTAGTCATTTAAGGGCCTTAACCAAGGTTTCAAAGTAAGGCGAGGGGTAATGGTTCGTTCGCGAAACGCCGTTACTTAAAACAGTCGTTTCTCCTAAATCGTACATCGGATTCAAGCGAACCACATATCAAAACGAAGCTCGTAACATGAACTATCTAAACATCGCAAATGTTAGAATCTTTCAGTGAGTTCACGGGTCCTAAAGTTAAGAACAGAACAGTTAAGGAAAATCGGGCATTATGACGTTTATGTTTACGCGATTTCCAATTTTTAAACCACTCCAAACAACCACCATTCAACTCACAACCAACAATACAACCAACCCTCATCCAAACCTTACTACATCAGTCCCCAAACCTCAAGATTTTCCAATTTATACAACCCCACACATGAACTACTAGCTATACTTAAGTTTCATTAACTATAAACATGATTTCAACATCCAAATCACTACAAATCCAATCCAAACTCTAAACACACAAGCATCATGCTTCTCATTTACTATAACCATCAAAACCATCATAATACTCAAAGTAAAGTTAGGGTTTGGAGGTGTTATACCTTCCTTGGAGTGATTGGAGTAGCTAGGAAGTCTTAGGGAGCCTCCTACAAGCTTGATCTTTCCAAAGAAATCAAGAACACAAAGTTAGGTTTTGAAGTTTCGAAAAGTCATATTGAAAGAACTGTCAAAACGAGGGTCTTACCATGCTTATTCGGACGAGACTTGTGAACAAGAGTTGTAGGCCATCTCAATACCTTTCCAAAGAGCTATAGAACATACTATTTGAGTGATTATTGAAGGAGATATGGTAGTTTGAAGTTGCTGCTCTGGTTTTGGCCGAGAGCTTTTTGAAGGAAATGAAAGTCAACTTGTATTTTGTGTTTTTGATTTGTTTTGGCTTGGTTGCTTTGTTTTGTTTTGTTAATTATCCTTTTACCATGGTAAAAAATGATTGGCTTAAAATCAACCAACCAATCCCTCCATTTGTCATGCTTATGTCACCATGCCTATGTCATCCATTTGCCGCATGTCTCTTCCTTGTGGTTTGATGATGTCACAATCCTTGTCTTCTTGTACAAACTTGTCTCTTGGTCGCTTATTTGTTTTACGGTTCACTTAACTTTCGTTCTCGTTTATCGTTTGAGAGATCATACCCAAGATCTTATTACTTGGGTTCCCCTAAACCCTTCTTAATAATTTATATTCCTTTTATGATCCTCTCTTATAATCCTTGAATTTAAATCTGTTACGACCGGCATTTTATGTAATATTATTTGTGAATAATATTAAGTTAAATAAAAATATATTCAATGCTTGTACGTTTGTGTGAGTGAAAATTTTTGCATTTTAAATTTGCTCTGGGTAGTATATGATTTTTCAAAGCAAGAATTTATTTAATTTCTTTATTTTTGATTTATAAGGAATATTCTAAGCTTTGGAAAAATTTTCTTTTAAAAGACATTTTGTACACAAATTTTGAAAATGATTTTATAAAGTCTCTAAAAATCCAAGTTATTTTATGGTATAAATTTTATAATTTTTGAACTTGTACTTTATTATATAAAAATAAATCTTTGGAAATTAGTTGCTTAATAATTATCAAATTACATGAATAACCTTGCATGCAAACTCTCTTCTATTTAACCAAAGGGCTAAAGAGTCAATAACCACCCCACTAACTCACAAATTGCTAGCCAAATTACCTCCTTGACCTTGCATGCAAACTTGCCTAACTTTGGCTAGAGGGTTACTCTTGTAATTTCTCACATCCACTCACTTGTGGGCAAATAAAAACCAAACAATCAAGATGATCACTCCACCATTTCTACATTTTTTCTCCCTCTCCTCTCCCTCCTCCCACCTTTCCTCTCGGCTTTTTGCCGAAGCCCTACCCCCCTCCCCTTTTCTTCATTCCACATTCAAGTTTCCACCTCCCATACAAGTAAATATTACTTCCTATATCATGATCATTTATATTCCAAAGAGTTTTGAGTAAAAAGTTTAAGTTTTAAAGTTGCATGTTAAGGTTTTAGTGAAACTCAAATATACAATCTTGATTCTTATGGATTTAAGGTTGTTTTTGAGAGGACTACAATGAATGGATAAGTGCCAAGTCATGAGAAGGAAAATCTTGATGATTTAATGGCCATTTCCATCCATTTCATTCGGCCATGACCATATGGGAGCCGAATGAATGGTCCTTGAAATCATTCTTGTTGTTTTGATCAATTTTTGCATGTTTATGTGATAATGACTTAAATTTTGTGATGATAATTTGATAAAACTCCTTGCATGCTAAGTGATCATCTAGGTATACCTTATGCTAGGCTTGCATGTCAATTTTAAGATGGAATATATGTAGAAAATGGGTTGTTTTGGGTTGAAAAACCCGAAGGCATGCATGCATGTGGAATTCTCTTAGTTTGTTGTAAGATTTTGATCATTTGGAAAAGATTTTGTTAGTGAGCCTTAATTTCAGTAGGAATAATGTGATAATATGGATTTATGCTTCTTGTTGCATGGTAATAATTTGTGGTTATCTTTTATAAAAATATATATCATGTTGTTTCAAAAGCATAAAGGTTTATGAGTTGTAAAGAGTAGTCTCTTTTATTTTGCCATAGTTGCACCATAGGTAAGGATGATCTCACCAAGGGTATTTTGAGAAAAAAAAGAGTTAGTTCAGTAGAACACCAAGTATAGGTCTTGGTTTAAGTATTTAGTTGTTGATAATTGGGTTTGTCAAGTCAAAACCTTGGAAAATAAGAGTTATAGTTTCTGCAGAAAAATCAGTTTAGTACCCTGAGGTTTAGAGTGAGTTTTGACCATGTCATTGATGTGCACTTTGAGGCCCAAGCCACCAGAAGTTAGTATGGGGAGTATATAATAGGTTTTAGGAGTTGGTTGGAGGTTTGCATGTCATTTGGTTAGGTGCACAAGTAGAATAACAAAATCTGTCCAGCAGGGGACAGTTTTGTTGCAACTTGGAAATAGGGAGATTTGGCCATGTCATGGGTAGGCCCTCATTAGGCCCAATTGGGCCTTAGTTAGAGGGTATGTCAGAGAAGTTTTTCCAACCATAGTTCATAGGATATGAGCTAGAACCATGTGTCACAAGTTAATTCAAGTCAGGGCATTTTCTGCCCAGAAAAACAGGGGAACCTTGGACTTTTAGCTTAGGCCCAAGAAGGCCCAAGCCAGGCCTTTGAGCCACATCAAGCTTGTGAGATGCCCTTAGGTCAGGAGAGCCTTGTGTAAAAATTTTGAAGAAAAACTTGTAGTTTAAGAGTGTCTAATGCACTCAAGAAACCTTAGTTACCATTCTGAAATTTGCACCAGTGAGCACTTTCACTTATCACATAGTTTTAGGACACTTAGAAGTGAGTATTAGGTCGACCACCATAGTTGTAAGATAGTGTAAGGTCAGTAGAACAAAAGGCACAAGTGAGGGTCAATAGGTTTTGGATAATTTAAGAAAGGCACATTGAGTTAGGAAGCCCAAATTCGAAGACTTCGTTTAGTTAGCAACCAAGTAACTTGAGTGGTGAGTCGAGATCATCCAAGCCTAGTGTGGCATTATGGTGTATATGATGTTATTTGGTATTAATATACGATATGTGATTATGTGGCTACGTGTGTACATTTAAAAATATAAATGTTGGATATGAATTAAGTATGTATAGGCCTAAGTGCCATCCATGTTTAATTTCGGGTTGTAAATAGGTTAAGATGGAAGGAATATATTATAATGAGGATTATTATTATTTATGTAGGATCTCGAGACGAGGGAAAACTTGCCTTAAAAGTCGAGTGAAGCTCCAGTTGTTGCTCCTACCAGTCAGACCAGACCAGTCTATCTCAAGGCAAGTGATTCAACTTGACCTTCGTATTTGCTGCAAACAGTTCATATATATATCGATGCAATTATCCTGAGTCATTTTGATGTATTTAAATCAAGCGTATCTTTTGTTTATCTTTGAGTTACATAGAGATGCCATGAACCCTCGAGTACATATTGCAAGTAGTTCAAAAGTCTTTCATGATAGTTTAATGCCATGATAAATTAGAGATGCGTTATAATATCTTATTGATTCTTTTGTTTATCATGCTATTGATCCCTGAGAAATCTTGATGTTGCACCCTGATGCTTTGATTCAACTCTTGAAATAACCTCGATAGAAACTTTATCTTGATACCTTAAAGCCAATCATTTCTTAAATACATTCATGATTGTTTGATAACCCTATCCTTACCCTAAAGCTTGATACCCTGTTATATCTTGAGCTGATGATCACTTTCTTTATATTTTAACACCTCTATCCTATTGGAACCAGTGATGCTTATCTTCTTGATGTTCTAATACCTATACCTTGTCTACAACCCTTGCTTTAAGCCTAGTTTGGCATTACTCTTTCATATTATCCAATAGCCTTGCTCAATTTCCTTGTCAAAGTTCTTGTTTATGGAAATCTCTCGATTACCCTAATATAGTAAAGTCTAGTGGATCATGGCCCTGAGATTTAGTGTCATATTTCCAGTGTTTCAAGTTGATCTATAATCCCCTGATAAAAATGATTTCAGTCAAAAGAGATTTTGTCATAAATCGGCATCAGTTTTCAAAATGAATAAAAGGTGGATTTTTCAGTCCCAAAGGGGGACAAATGTTTTCTTGAATGGTGGATCTGGACTGAGACGCGAGTCCTTTCCACACTTATATTAGGCTTAAAAGTTGCCTAGGGATTCCCAATAATGTTTTAGAACCCAGCGAGGTTCGGGATTACTTCGCGGCTGATCACCGGCTGTAATCCGTAGCGTCATAAAATGATTTTGATTAAGAATGGTTTTAAAATTTGTTTTGATGCAAGCAAAATGATGCCAACTCACGTAAGTTTTATCTCTCGATTATCATTGATTATGTCATTCCATTGCCATTCCTAAAGGTATATCTCGATTTATGCTTTGCGCTGTATTGTTTGCACTTGTTGAGCTTTTGGCTCACTTCTTGCTTTACCCTGATATTACAGCTAGCAGCCATGGTTAGATTCAAGCAGACTGCCCGTAAGACCTGTGATGCTGACGCTTATGTTCGAGCTCAGGTAGAATAAGTAATAATAGTTGTGTGAGGACTCGGTATTTGTAATCAGATGTAATAGTTGGTAGTGTTGGGCTGTTTCAAACCCTAAACTGTAAAGATCTTGGATTTTGGTTGTGTAATACTCTTTAAAATGATGTAATAGCTATAATTATTTTGCTATTTAAGTTGGGGGTGTGACAGGTTTTGGTATCAGAGCTACGGTTTAGAGTCCCTGAACAGCCCAAATAGGTTATAGGACTTGTGAGTAGGTTATAGATACTATGCGAGAGAGTAGGTAAAGTAAATTATTATTAATACTCCTCTTATTGGTTGTCAGCAAAGGGCGCATTCCTCGTCATCCTCTGGGTCGGACGACACTATTGCTTTCTCCGTGTATGCTGAGTTGAGGCGCGAGTTCGACATGCTTCAGGGCAAGTACGACCGACTGATAGACCGACTGAAGAACGTGTATCCGGACAGCCGAAACTACGAAGGGAAGCCCAAGGAGCAGATGATTGCGAGACTTGAGACCTTGGTTGGGTACGTCAACACTAAGCTTGAAGAGATGCCAGCGCACCGGGACCGTACCAGCCAGTATGTCATTCAGATGGTGGCGGATGAGCTCCAGAGCATTGCGAAGACGCTTCGAGAGAAAAAGTCTACCAAGCCCCGTTCAGATGGAGTGGAGCCTTAGTTCTTTCCATTTACCTTTCATGTTGTTGTACTATCAAACTCTAAGGAATCCCCAGTTGTTTCTGTCTTTCCTTTAAATAAGCCTGTTATTTCTAGAATCAGACTATGTCCCAATCCTATGTACTGTGACCTTTAAAATTTCAATAATTATGTGCTATTGTTCCAATTGCTCTCAACTGTTATTTTATGTTTTGTCATCATATCTGGAAACTTGACCCCATATGTAAACAAGAATGCCATGCGATACCCTCGAATCATTTTATCATTCATATTTGTTATAACACAACTCTTATTTCAGGATCATGCCTCCCAAAAAGAAGAACCCAACAACCACCTTCACCACAGACCCAAACATTCTTCAACTACTGGAAACCTTGCAACAGCAAACCAATGCTATAGCTCAACAACAACTAACCCTTCAACAACGAATTGAAAACCAAGATAACCGTGAGCCATATCAACCACCTGAACCACCAGTACCACCAAGACAAATTGTCACTTTCAAGGCTTTTCAGAATGTGAATCCACCTGTATTTCATGATACCACTGATCCAGTGATAGCAAACACATGGATCAAGGAGATGGAAAGGGCTTTTGAGTTGATACAGTTAGGGGACGATCAGAAGACGCTGTATGCCACTTACTTCTTGAAGGGAGAAGTCATTTATTGGTGGGAATCAGTAAAAGCTATGGAAGTCACTCAGCAGATTTCTTGGGAGAGATTTAAGAAGTTATTTCTGGACAAGTATTACCCTAAGTACATGCAGAATCAGATGGAGCTAAAATTTCTTGAGTTAAAACAAGGGAACATGACTGTACTGGAATATGAGAAGAAGTTCACTGAGTTGTCAAGGTTTGTGACAAAGTATACCAGCACTGAGGAGGAAAAAGCAAAGAAATTTCAGCAAGGATTGGAGCCTTGGATCAGAGATAGGGTGGCTATGTTTGAGCTTGAGACTTATGTGGGAGTAGTACAGAAAGCTGCTCTAATTGAGAATAATGGGATGCAGTCAAGGAAAGAGAGGGATAACAAGAAGAGGAAGGTTCCATTTTATGGAGAAAAGTCTGAAGCTGGAAGTTCGCAAGATCGGAATGTAAAGAGGATTGGTTTCCAGAAGGGCGGAAATTTTCAAAGGAAAGGAAATTTGGGCAAAAGGCAAGAATCAAAAGGGAACAATCAGGCAAGCCAAGGGCAAGTTGGAGAAAACAGGTTCCAGAGGCCAGAATGCAAGCACTGTGGAAGAAGGCACCCCGGAGTATGCAATAAGCTGAGTATGACCTGTTATAGGTGCAATCAGAAGGGACATTTGGCAAATGAGTGCAAGATGCCGAGGCCAGGAGTTACGTGCTACAAGTGTGGGAAGACTGGACACATGGCTAGGGAGTGTAAGGCAACAGGACCAGTCAGAGCTCTGATGAACGTGGCAAGTACCAGTGCAAGCGTGCCAGCTGAGGTATTGGCATTACCTCCACCACCCGCACCAACCCCGCAAGCAACAGCAAGGACATTTGACCTGAAGATGAAAGATGCTGTTCAGAATTCTGAGGTGATAGCAGGTACACTTTTACTCAATAATGTCAAAGCCAAAGTATTGATTGATTCGGGAGCCACAAGATCTTTCATATCAGAATCCTTTGTTGATAAGATCCAATGTGATAAAACGGTTATGAGTGAGGTAGTAAATGTGGTAATTGCGAACCAAGAGAAGATTCCTGTGAATCAATTTTGTCCAAAATGTGAGATTGATATTTCGGGATATAAGTTCTCAGCCGACTTGATACTCTTCAAGCTGGGAGAGTTTGACATAATCTTAGGAATGGATTGGTTAGGAGAGAATAGCGCGCAGATAAATTGTAAGACCAAGAGAGTGAATTTAAAGACGAAGAGTGGAGAGAAGGTAGTATTTAAGGGACAGAGGCAAGAGCGACTATTTCTTACAATTATTCAGGCTAAGAAGTTACTTAGAAAAGGTTGTGAGTCGTTCCTAGCATATGTAGTGGATTCAGAGAGAGGCAGCCCCAGCATGGAGGATATTCCTGTAGTAAATGAGTTCCCCGATGTGTTTCCCGACGAACTACCAGGCTTACCACCAGATCGACAAATTGAGTTCGAGATCAACCTTGCTCCAGGCACGGAACCAGTTTCAAAGGCTCCGTATAGGATGGCACCAGCAGAAATGAAAGAGTTAGCGAGCCAGCTACAAGAATTATTGGATAAGGGAGTGATACGACCAAGTACGTCGCCATGGGGAGCACCTGTTCTCTTTGTGAAGAAGAAAGATGGGAGTATGCGTCTATGCATAGATTACCGGGAGTTGAATAAAGTAACGATCAAGAACCGCTACCCGCTACCAAGGATAGATGACCTTTTTGATCAGTTAAAGGGAGCAAAATGTTTTTCGAAGATTGACTTGAGATCGGGATACCATCAATTAAAGATCAAGGAAGGAGATATTCCCAAGACCGCATTTAGGACCAGATATGGGCATTATGAATTCCTAGTAATGCCGTTTGGATTGACCAACGCCCCGGCCGCATTCATGGATCTGATGAATCGAGTATTTAAGAAGTATTTGGATAAATTTGTCGTGGTATTTATTGATGACATCCTTATTTATTCTAAATCGGAAGAAGAACATATGCAGCATCTCTGGATAGCATTGGAGATACTCCGACAAGAGAAGTTGTATGCCAAGTTTACCAAATGTGAGTTTTGGTTAAAGGAAGTTCAATTTTTGGGGCATGTTATTGGAAATGATGGAATTAAAGTGGATCCGGCGAAGATTGATGCAGTTATGAGTTGGGAGAGGCCAAGGACTCCTACGGAAGTGCGAAGTTTTCTAGGATTGGCCGGATACTATAGAAGATTCGTCAAGGATTTCTCGAAGATCGCCACACCATTGACCAAGTTAACCAGAAAGAATCAAAAGTTTGAATGGAGTGCAGAATGTGAAAATAGCTTTCAAGAGTTAAAACAAAAGTTGGTAACAGCTCCGGTGTTAGTACTTCCAGATGATCAAGGGAATTTTGTAATATTCAGCGACGCTTCACATAAGGGTTTGGGTTGTGTGTTGATGCAACACAGTAAGGTAATAGCATATGCGTCAAGACAGTTGAAGCCGCACGAGTTAAAGTATCCGACGCATGACTTGGAATTAGCCGCCATAGTGTTCGCACTCAAGATTTGGAGACACTATCTCTATGGAGAAAAGTGTGAAATCTACACGGATCACAAGAGCTTAAAGTACATTTTTACTCAGAAAGAGCTCAATATGAGGCAGAGGAGATGGCTGGAATTGATTAAAGACTATGACTGTACGATAAATTACCATCCTGGAAAGGCGAACGTAGTGGCTGATGCGCTGAGTCGGAAGGAAAGATTGAATGCAATGATAACATCAAAAGAGTTATCTGAAGAAATCGGAAAATTTGAACTGGAACTTTGTGCTTATGGGAAAGTCAAAGAAGTTTGTCATGCAATGACCTTTCAGCCAACACTAATGGAAAAGATAAAGAAGTGTCAAGAGGAAGTAATGGAAAAAGAGAAAAATCAGTTATCTGGAGAAGAGATTAATACTAAAAAGGATGAGCAAGGAATACTAAGGTTTTCATCCAGAATATGGATTCCCCATGTATCTGAATTAAAGAATGAGATCCTCCATGAAGCCCACCATTCGAAATTTTCAATCCACCCGGGAAGCACCAAGATGTATCAAGACTTAAAGAAGAACTTTTGGTGGCCAAATATGAAAAGAGACGTGGCAGAATGGGTTGCGAAGTGCTATACCTGTCAGAAAGTAAAGGCAGAACATCAACGACCAAGCGGATTAATTCAGCCCCTGAAGATTCCAGAATGGAAATGGGAAAATATCGCTATGGACTTTATAGTAGGACTACCGCGAACAAAATCCGGACATGACGCACTATGGGTTATAATTGATCGTCTTACGAAGTCGGCGCATTTCCTTCCAATAAATGAGAAGTCGTCACTGGACAAGTTGGTTCATCTGTATGTGCACGAAATCGTATTAAGGCATGGAGTACCTGTATCAATAGTTTCAGACAGAGATCCCCGATTTAACTCAAGATTCTGGAAGCAATTCCAGGAATGTCTTGGCACGAAGTTGAATATGAGCACGGCGTATCACCCGCAGACTGATGGCCAGAGTGAAAGAACAATTCAAACCATTGAAGACATGTTGCGCAGTTGTGCAATCGATTTTGCTGGAAGTTGGGACGACCACCTGCCATTAATTGAATTTTCATATAACAACAGCTATCATTCCAGTATCGGCATGCCACCATATGAAGCTTTGTACGGGCGAAAATGTAGATCACCAACAAGTTGGGATGAAGTAGGAGAAGGAAGAATTCTCGGCTCAGAATTGGTACAACAGTTGCATGACTCAGTCAAGTTAATTCAGAAAAGGTTGCTTGCTGCTCAAGATAGACAGAGGAAGTATGCGGATCCAGCGCGCAAGGATGTTCAATTCCAAATTGGCGAAGCTGTGTTGCTAAAAGTGTCACCTAGGAAAGGGTTGATAAGATTTGGCAAGAAAGGAAAGTTAGCACCTAGATACGTAGGTCCTTTTGAGATTTTGAGTCAAGTAGGAAAGGTGGCCTACGAGTTGGCCTTACCACCTCAGTATCAGCATGTGCATAATGTGTTCCATGTGTCGTTGCTTAAGAAGTACAATCCTGACGCTAGCCATGTGATAGAATATGAACCTGTAGAAATTCAGGCAGACCTGTCATTTGTGGAGCAACCGGTTAAAGTACTCGACTGGCAAGTAAAGAGTCTTAGAAATAAATCAGTAAAGTTAGTGAAAGTACTTTGGAGGAACCCTAAGGTCGAAGAGTCGACTTGGGAGTTAGAGTCTGATGTGCGTTCCCGGTATCCTCATCTGTTCTCTTAGATTCTGGGGACAGAATCCCTTAAGGGGGAGAGGATGTTACGACCGGCATTTTATGTAATATTATTTGTGAATAATATTAAGTTAAATAAAAATATATTCAATGCTTGTACGTTTGTGTGAGTGAAAATTTTGCATTTTAAATTTGCTCTGGGTAGTATATGATTTTTCAAAGCAAGAATTTATTTAATTTCTTTATTTTTGATTTATAAGGAATATTCTAAGCTTTGGAAAAATTTTCTTTTAAAAGACATTTTGTACACAAATTTTGAAAATGATTTTATAAAGTCTCTAAAAATCCAAGTTATTTTATGGTATAAATTTTATAATTTTTGAACTTGTACTTTATTATATAAAAATAAATCTTTGGAAATTAGTTGCTTAATAATTATCAAATTACATGAATAACCTTGCATGCAAACTCTCTTCTATTTAACCAAAGGGCTAAAGAGTCAATAACCACCCCACTAACTCACAAATTGCTAGCCAAATTACCTCCTTGACCTTGCATGCAAACTTGCCTAACTTTGGCTAGAGGGTTACTCTTGTAATTTCTCACATCCACTCACTTGTGGGCAAATAAAAACCAAACAATCAAGATGATCACTCCACCATTTCTACATTTTTTCTCCCTCTCCTCTCCCTCCTCCCACCTTTCCTCTCGGCTTTTTGCCGAAGCCCTACCCCCCTCCCCTTTTCTTCATTCCACATTCAAGTTTCCACCTCCCATACAAGTAAATATTACTTCCTATATCATGATCATTTATATTCCAAAGAGTTTTGAGTAAAAAGTTTAAGTTTTAAAGTTGCATGTTAAGGTTTTAGTGAAACTCAAATATACAATCTTGATTCTTATGGATTTAAGGTTGTTTTTGAGAGGACTACAATGAATGGATAAGTGCCAAGTCATGAGAAGGAAAATCTTGATGATTTAATGGCCATTTCCATCCATTTCATTCGGCCATGACCATATGGGAGCCGAATGAATGGTCCTTGAAATCATTCTTGTTGTTTTGATCAATTTTTGCATGTTTATGTGATAATGACTTAAATTTTGTGATGATAATTTGATAAAACTCCTTGCATGCTAAGTGATCATCTAGGTATACCTTATGCTAGGCTTGCATGTCAATTTTAAGATGGAATATATGTAGAAAATGGGTTGTTTTGGGTTGAAAAACCCGAAGGCATGCATGCATGTGGAATTCTCTTAGTTTGTTGTAAGATTTTGATCATTTGGAAAAGATTTTGTTAGTGAGCCTTAATTTCAGTAGGAATAATGTGATAATATGGATTTATGCTTCTTGTTGCATGGTAATAATTTGTGGTTATCTTTTATAAAAATATATATCATGTTGTTTCAAAAGCATAAAGGTTTATGAGTTGTAAAGAGTAGTCTCTTTTATTTTGCCATAGTTGCACCATAGGTAAGGATGATCTCACCAAGGGTATTTTGAGAAAAAAAAGAGTTAGTTCAGTAGAACACCAAGTATAGGTCTTGGTTTAAGTATTTAGTTGTTGATAATTGGGTTTGTCAAGTCAAAACCTTGGAAAATAAGAGTTATAGTTTCTGCAGAAAAATCAGTTTAGTACCCTGAGGTTTAGAGTGAGTTTTGACCATGTCATTGATGTGCACTTTGAGGCCCAAGCCACCAGAAGTTAGTATGGGGAGTATATAATAGGTTTTAGGAGTTGGTTGGAGGTTTGCATGTCATTTGGTTAGGTGCACAAGTAGAATAACAAAATCTGTCCAGCAGGGGACAGTTTTGTTGCAACTTGGAAATAGGGAGATTTGGCCATGTCATGGGTAGGCCCTCATTAGGCCCAATTGGGCCTTAGTTAGAGGGTATGTCAGAGAAGTTTTTCCAACCATAGTTCATAGGATATGAGCTAGAACCATGTGTCACAAGTTAATTCAAGTCAGGGCATTTTCTGCCCAGAAAAACAGGGGAACCTTGGACTTTTAGCTTAGGCCCAAGAAGGCCCAAGCCAGGCCTTTGAGCCACATCAAGCTTGTGAGATGCCCTTAGGTCAGGAGAGCCTTGTGTAAAAATTTTGAAGAAAAACTTGTAGTTTAAGAGTGTCTAATGCACTCAAGAAACCTTAGTTACCATTCTGAAATTTGCACCAGTGAGCACTTTCACTTATCACATAGTTTTAGGACACTTAGAAGTGAGTATTAGGTCGACCACCATAGTTGTAAGATAGTGTAAGGTCAGTAGAACAAAAGGCACAAGTGAGGGTCAATAGGTTTTGGATAATTTAAGAAAGGCACATTGAGTTAGGAAGCCCAAATTCGAAGACTTCGTTTAGTTAGCAACCAAGTAACTTGAGTGGTGAGTCGAGATCATCCAAGCCTAGTGTGGCATTATGGTGTATATGATGTTATTTGGTATTAATATACGATATGTGATTATGTGGCTACGTGTGTACATTTAAAAATATAAATGTTGGATATGAATTAAGTATGTATAGGCCTAAGTGCCATCCATGTTTAATTTCGGGTTGTAAATAGGTTAAGATGGAAGGAATATATTATAATGAGGATTATTATTATTTATGTAGGATCTCGAGACGAGGGAAAACTTGCCTTAAAAGTCGAGTGAAGCTCCAGTTGTTGCTCCTACCAGTCAGACCAGACCAGTCTATCTCAAGGCAAGTGATTCAACTTGACCTTCGTATTTGCTGCAAACAGTTCATATATATATCGATGCAATTATCCTGAGTCATTTTGATGTATTTAAATCAAGCGTATCTTTTGTTTATCTTTGAGTTACATAGAGATGCCATGAACCCTCGAGTACATATTGCAAGTAGTTCAAAAGTCTTTCATGATAGTTTAATGCCATGATAAATTAGAGATGCGTTATAATATCTTATTGATTCTTTTGTTTATCATGCTATTGATCCCTGAGAAATCTTGATGTTGCACCCTGATGCTTTGATTCAACTCTTGAAATAACCTCGATAGAAACTTTATCTTGATACCTTAAAGCCAATCATTTCTTAAATACATTCATGATTGTTTGATAACCCTATCCTTACCCTAAAGCTTGATACCCTGTTATATCTTGAGCTGATGATCACTTTCTTTATATTTTAACACCTCTATCCTATTGGAACCAGTGATGCTTATCTTCTTGATGTTCTAATACCTATACCTTGTCTACAACCCTTGCTTTAAGCCTAGTTTGGCATTACTCTTTCATATTATCCAATAGCCTTGCTCAATTTCCTTGTCAAAGTTCTTGTTTATGGAAATCTCTCGATTACCCTAATATAGTAAAGTCTAGTGGATCATGGCCCTGAGATTTAGTGTCATATTTCCAGTGTTTCAAGTTGATCTATAATCCCCTGATAAAAATGATTTCAGTCAAAAGAGATTTTGTCATAAATCGGCATCAGTTTTCAAAATGAATAAAAGGTGGATTTTTCAGTCCCAAAGGGGGACAAATGTTTTCTTGAATGGTGGATCTGGACTGAGACGCGAGTCCTTTCCACACTTATATTAGGCTTAAAAGTTGCCTAGGGATTCCCAATAATGTTTTAGAACCCAGCGAGGTTCGGGATTACTTCGCGGCTGATCACCGGCTGTAATCCGTAGCGTCATAAAATGATTTTGATTAAGAATGGTTTTAAAATTTGTTTTGATGCAAGCAAAATGATGCCAACTCACGTAAGTTTTATCTCTCGATTATCATTGATTATGTCATTCCATTGCCATTCCTAAAGGTATATCTCGATTTATGCTTTGCGCTGTATTGTTTGCACTTGTTGAGCTTTTGGCTCACTTCTTGCTTTACCCTGATATTACAGCTAGCAGCCATGGTTAGATTCAAGCAGACTGCCCGTAAGACCTGTGATGCTGACGCTTATGTTCGAGCTCAGGTAGAATAAGTAATAATAGTTGTGTGAGGACTCGGTATTTGTAATCAGATGTAATAGTTGGTAGTGTTGGGCTGTTTCAAACCCTAAACTGTAAAGATCTTGGATTTTGGTTGTGTAATACTCTTTAAAATGATGTAATAGCTATAATTATTTTGCTATTTAAGTTGGGGGTGTGACAAAATCCTTTTAATCATGTTACCTTATACTCAATTCTTTCGGTATCTGGTGGATTTTCGGGAAAAATCACAGTGTTCGGATTTGGATTCTGACGATCTTTACATACACTTATATACCATATAGAGTACTAATAAGACCTCGGAATATTAATAAAAGAACTCTTACATAGTGTGGCATGAAAAGTTTTCTTAATCAACATAATCAGCAAAATCACTATTCATCAGTGTTTCAAAGATTCCAAAAATTGGGGTTATTACATATAATCTTGATGAAACAACTCTTGATGAAATTTATGGGATGCTCAAGACTCATGAACTTGAGATGGAACAAAGAAGTAAGAGAAATGGAAGAAAGTCAAGAACAGTTGCTTTTGTGGCTGAGGAGGAAAGTCCCAAAGAAGCTGCCTCAAGGAAAGGCAAGGGAAAGGCTCTAATCACAAAGTCTGATACTGAGTCATCAAGTTCTGATAGTGATGATGACTCAGAAACTGAAAGTATACCTGAGATGGACCCTGATGAGGAGAAAATAAAGCTGTGTGCTCTTATGGTGAAAGGAATCACAAAAATTGCATACAGGAGATTCAGAAGAGGAAAGAAGTTTTCTAGGATAGGTGCAAGTTCTGAAAAGAGGTTTCAGAAAATCTGAAGGCAAAGGAGGATAGTCTGACATAGGAGATTATTCAAATGTTAAATGCTACAACTGTGGTGAGAAAGGCCACATATCTCCAGATTGCAGAAAAGGGAAAAGTGACAAAGGAAAGGCTCTTGTCACAAAGAAGAAAAGCTGGTCAGATGCTTCAGATTCTGAGGATGAGGAAAACTATAACTTGATGGCAAATGCTGATAGCAGTTCTGATACTGCTGACTTAAAGGTACCTCAAACTACTTATGCCATTCATACTGATGATATTACTGAGTTGAGAAGATATCTTAAAACCATGTTCATTAGTTATAAAGATCAAACTTTAACATATAAAAGATCAACTTCTGAAAATCTTGCTTATAAAAAGAGAAATAATTATTTAGAAAAAGAGTTAGTCATGTTCCATCAAACTCAGAAAGATAGAGATGATGCCTTTTATGTTATGGATGAAGTGTTAAAAATGAATGAATCTCTAAAAACTAAGTTAGAAAAGGAAAGAGAGATTATCAGGACTTGGACTAACTCTGGTAAAGCAACTCAGGATATTCTTAGTAGTGGAAACTGGAAAGAGGGCTTAGGTTATGGAGATGGTAAGAACAGTAAGGGAACTGTAGAAACTGAGCCTATAGTTGTTAAACAAAAACCAAAGGTAAATCCTGTTAAGTTTGTAATTGCAAAGTCTGATATTGATAAATCCGAAGTTAAGGAGAAAGTAACTTCTGACAAACCTAAATAGGATAAGCCAACCGAAGTTAACATAGGCTTAATGACAAAGAAGCAGCTTAAGCATAAGCTGAAAGATGTTAAGAATGTAAACAAGGTAAAGCCACCTAGGAAAAATAGGAATGGAAAGGAAGGTCTGAACAAAAGTAATAATTATAAGCCTGTTCCTAATGCTCCTAGAAAAACATGTCATAACTGTGGAAATTCTAACCATCTGGCTTCTTTTTGCAAGAAGAATAAGAATATAAACTCCTTACCTTCAAAATCAGGAGTTAAGAGTCAGTCTGTTAGATATAAGCCACAAAATCCTTGTTTTAATTGTGGTAGTTTATGGCATTCTATTTATACTTGTAAGGAATATCATAGTTTGTACTATGATTATTATAAAATAAAACCTTCTGTAAAGAAAGTTAGCATTATTCCTTCTAGTGTAAGTTCTGATGCAAAGTTTGATATTGCAAATTCTGATAAGAAAACTGTTAACATAAACTCTGATGCTAAATCCGCTGTAAATGTTAACAAACTTAAAAAGGCCAAAGCATCCAAGCAAGTCTGGGTCCTTAAAACTAATCATTAGTGGTCTTTGTGATTGCAGGGCAACAGGAAGAACATCCTAGTTCTGGACAGTGGATGTTCATGACATATGACTGGAAATAAAGCTCTGCTATCAGACTCTGTGGGGAAAGCTGGCCCAGGTGTTTCTTATGGAGATGGCAACATTGGAAAAACTCTGGGATATGGCAATATCAATCTTGGGAATGTCATCATTGAAAAAGTAGCTCTGGTCTTAGGACTTAAAAATAATCTGCCGAGTGTGAGTCAAATCTGTGACAGAGGTTATCATGTGTATTTCTTTGAAGAACATTGTGAAGTTGTAAGAAAATCTACAGGCAAAGTTGTTCAGAAAGGATACATGCATGGTAACATTTATGAAGCCAAGCTTTCAACAAGTACTGATGGTTCTGCAATCTGTCTGTTGAGTAGAGCATCAATTGAAGAAAGCTGGAATTGGCACAAGAAACTCTCTCATTTAAATTTTAACAATATAAATGAACTAGTCAAGAAAGATCTAGTGAGAGGATTGCCAAAATCAATATTTGCTCCTGATGGCCTTTGTGATTCATGTCAGAAGGCAAAACAAAGAAAATCTTCATTCAAGAGCAAGACTGAATCATCAATTCTTGAGGCTTATCACCTACTACATGTTGATCTATTTGGTCTAGTGAATGTCATGTCTATTGCAAAGAAGAAATATGTTATGGTCATAGTGGATGAGTTCACCAGATACACATGGGTGTATTTCTTGCACACAAAAAGTGAAACTGCATCTATCTTGATTGATCATGTTAAACAACTGGATAAATTGGTCAAAGATTCTGTGAAGATCATAAGAAGTGATAAAGGCACTGAGTTCAAGAATTTGATCATGGAAGAGTTCTGCAAAGACCATGGAATAAAGAAGGAATTTTTTGCTCGTGGACCTCCATAACAAAATGGAGTTGTTGAAAGAAAGAATAGAACTCTTATTAAAGCTGCACGAACTATGCTTGATGAAGCAAAGTTGCGAACCTACTTTTGGGCTGAAGCTGTGCAGACTGCTTGTTTTACTCAGAATGCAACACTCATTAACAAGCATGGAAAAATACCATATGAAATGGTGAAGAAAAAGAAGCCAAATCTGAAGTATTTTCATGTATTTGGATGCAAGTGTTTTGTTTTTAAGACTCATCCAAATTTGATTTAAAAGCTGATGAAGGAATTTTTGTTGGATATTCACTTTCTACAAAAGCCTTCAGAGTCTACAATTTAAGAACAAGGGTTGCCATGGAATCTATCAATGTCTCTTTTGATGATAAGAAGATTACTGGACTTGAAGATTTCAATGATCATGATCAGCTGAGATTCGAGAATGAAGTTTTAAATTCTGATTTTGTAAATCCTGATACTGCAAACTCTGATGGATTAAACTCTGATGTTATTGAAACTGTGGTGACTACGCCTAAGAAAAATGCACATGTGCAGGGGGAGCATACTGAAGATCTAACCACATCTCAAGAAGCATCATAATCTACAACAGGCTCTTCAAGTTCTGATGGGCCAAGTTCTGATAATTCTGGAAACTCATGCTCTGATGTTTCTAGAAACTCAAATAATGAAGGATCCAATTCAGAGAGCATAATTTCAGGGGGAGTATCGGAAAATGTTGATGGAGATAGCATGGATCATGGGAGAGCATCCAGTTCTAGAGAAAACCTTCCATCTGCAAGGAAGTGGACTAAAGCACATACACCTGACCTAATTATAGGAAATCCTGATGCAGGTGTCAGAACTAGAACAACTACATCAAATGGATGTCTTTATCATTCTTTTCTTTCTCAAACTGAACCAAAGAAAGTGGAAGAAGCTCTTCAAGATGCTGATTGGGTGCAAGCAATGCAAGAAGAGTTAAATGAATTTGAAAGAAATAAAGTCTGGACCCTAGTGCCAAGACCAAGGAACAAATTAGTTGTAGGTACAAAATGGGTGTTCAGAAACAAAACTGACAGTGATGGCATAGTTACAAGGAACAAAGCAAGGCTGGTTGCAAAAGGATACTCTCAATAGGAGGGAATTGATTATGATGAAACATTTGCACCAATTGCTTGATTGGAAGCAATAAGAATATTTTTTGCTTATGCTACTCACATGAAGTTTAAAGTCTTTCAAATGGATGTGAAAAGTGCTTTTCTTAATGGAGAATTGGGAGAGGAAGTATATGTTGAACAACCTCCAGGCTTTATAGATCCCAGATTTCCCAATTAGGTCTACAGGCTTGATAAAGCACTTTATGGCCTTAAGCAAGCTCCAAGAGCATGGTATGAGACATTAGCTCAGTTATTTCTGGAAAGTGGATTTAACAGAGGAAATATTGACAAAACACTGTTCTACCTCAACCATGGAAAAGACTTACTTTTGGTGCAAATATATGTTGATGATATCATTTTTGGTTCTACAAATGACAGACTTTGTAAGATGTTTTCCAAACTGATGCAGTCAAGATATCAAATGAGTATGATGGGAGAACTTAACTATTTTCTGGGCCTTCAAGTCAAGCAGAATGAAGAAGGAACTTTTATTTATCAATCTAAGTACACCAGAAATTTGTTGAAGAAATTTGGAATACAGGATTATTCAAGTGCATCCACTCCTATGGCCACTACAACTAAGTTGGATAAGGATATTGGTAAATCAGTAGATATTACTGATTACAGAGGTATGATTGGCTCACTACTCTATCTAACTGCAAGTAGACCTGATATCATGTATGCTACCTGTCTTTGTGCAATATTTCAAGCAGATCTAAGAGAACCTTACTTAACAGCTGTGAAAAGAATTTTCAAGTACCTTAAGGTTACAGCTGATCTGGGATTGTGGTATCCTAGAGAATTAGACTTTAAGCTAATAGGTTACTCAGATGCAGATTTTGCATGATGAAAAATTGATAGGAAAAGCACAAGTGGAAGCTGCCAATTTCTTAGAGGCAGATTGGTTTCTTTGTTTAGCAACAAACAGAAGTCAGTTTCCACATCAGCTGCGGAAGCAGAATACATTGTTGCAGAAAGCTTTTGTGCACAAATTCTTTGGATGAAGAATCAGTTACTGGATTATGGTTTATAATTTTCTAAAATCCCTATTTACTGTGATAATCAAAGTGCTATTGCTATGATAGGTAATCCAGTTTAACACTCAATGATAAAGCACATCAGCATAAGGTACCATTTCATAAGGGAACATGTGGATAAAGGTACAGTGGAATTGCATTTTGTTCCCACAGATCAACAACTAGCAGATAACTTCACATGGTATCAAAACCACTATGTGAAGCTAATTTTACAATATTGGTAAATGAACTTGGAATGGTTTCAGGTTCTTTCTCTAAATCTGCTTAGTGTATGTTCTGATACATCAGACTTTATGATCAATATTTACAGATATTACTATCTTTGTGTATTCTGTACTTAAATTGAAAATTACTTAAGTGCTGATTGTTGTTTGATGTGAATTTCTAAAATCTGATAGTGATATGGATGTTTCTGTGACTATTCAATCCTATGAGGATAACTGTGCTAGATGCTGACCTAGTAATCTTTAATATACTAAAGATCCCATATTTGAAGTAATTATTTATGTGGAAATCTTTTAACACAAGCAAATTCTGATATTGAGCTTAGTTAAGTTTACTTTGTGTATCTTATTACTAAGTCAAAAACTAGAATAATGCTTCTTATTTGTTAAGTTCTGATATTAGTAAATCTGGTGAATGTACTAAGTGCTGATAAGCCTCACTTATCAAAAGAAAAAAAAGAAAAGAAATAAAAATCAGGTACTCCTTTGAGATCTAGAGTAAAAATGTGGAAGGGAAGACCCAAGTGCATTGCTGGTATTAAGTAATATGCATTAGAAAAGCAAAATAAAATTTTCTTGGTGACTTTTCACACTCTATAATTACTGGACTAATACTCTAATAACAGCATAAATTCTGATAAGCAGTCATGACTCACTTACACTGGGAAGCCACTGTAAAATAGAATTTCAAAAGATGCATAAAATGAGCACAAAATAGTTGAGGTGGACTAATGCATGAACTCATTCTAAAGTAGACTTCAGAATAATGACATATTTTAAGTAAAGTTCTTAGTTATGCCTTATTTCTAAGATGTACTGAAGTGAATAAGACTTTACTCTTTGTCTGATATTTAGCTTAATGCACACACTTACACTCCATATGAATAATGAAAATTACTGTGGTGATCAATGTTATTTTAGATGAACAGTTTATGTGTCAGATTGCATAAGTTCTGAGGACAAGTTCTGATGGAAGTTCTGATGATTAAGTTATGATGAAACCATATCAGTATTTGTGTTAAGAATTACAAGAATACACATTCACTTTTCGAGTTAAGGAGCCATATTCTGATAACTTTTAAATCCTGATAATAATCAAGTTTTGATGCTGTCGTGACAATATTTATTTACTTGGTTTAGTTTTGGTCATTACTTGAACGATAATATTTTTATAGAATATTGGTTAATGTGAGATAAAACAGTCATAATCATTATGGGTTAGTTGTTAACGTGTATGTCTTGAAAAACTGCATGCGCACAGTAATAATTATCATATCCTGTGCCCATTAACTCTGGCTTTAGATCTTTTACTGACTGTTATTATTTCCCATCAGTCTAGGGAGTCGAGGGTTCATTATTTTTACTTATAATGTTTAACCAGTCCTCGTGTCCCTTAGTATTCCATTGCCTATTTAAATGACTGAACATTCATCAGTAAAACCACATCTGGTCATTTCTCTCAAACAATGGCTCATTTTAGTTGGTGTTACAGCTATGGCACATAAACTGTGTTCATTTTTCAAAATGGAATTCCGACTTCATATCCTATCAATAACATTCCATCTGTCCTCTGGATTCAACTTCCAGAGAACATTAAAAATGATCTGTTGTTTTTCCAAAGAGAAGCTCATCTTCGTATTCTTAGACAGCAGGAGCAAATTATTCATCTTGCTGTTCTCTTTGTTGAAAGTAGGAAGAAGAATTAATTGTTATCCATCCGTTTCTCTTCACCGTCAGCTTTGTCAGGCTTCTTAGCTTAGGACTAAGGCTGTTGATGTTAAGAATCGTAGAATAGGACTATCTTGTAATTTTTGCAATGAATTAATAAATTTCATCGAATGTAATCTTCTGATATATTAATGAAATTTTCTTTAAATTGCAAGATTTGTTCTTTGTTTCTCAAATTATGTGACTATGCATATTGAAGTGCAATTTATTAATCTTTACTTCATCGACTTTTAACTTTATTTTGTGATGAATGTTTTGATTAAATTTTTTTAATTTGAGAAAACAATTGAGGAACAGGTTCCTATATCATAACCTATTATTGTAGAAGATGAGAAGGTTTCTTCTTAGAAAGATACTGTAACAGGGAGTTCTAGGCCCCTCAAAAGGCTTAGAAAATTAAATTCTGATGATAAAGCTCCTACAGTGTCTCCACCTTTAAGGAAATCAAAGAAACAGAGAGCTCATAGGGACATAGTTGAGTCAGATTTAAAAGATGTAGTGGAAGCAGCTAAGGAAGGGGATCAGGAATCTCTGATCTCAACAGAACCAATTTTTATTGAATTACTTCCTTCTACACAAACAGAAACTTCACAACCAGAAACTGCTCAAGCTAAGATACCTACACCTTCTATGTCACCTATAGTTGATCCAGTGCATACTGAAGAACCAGGTACAAGTGCTGAAATTGATATTCATAACCTGATTGTGCCTGAGGTTTTGTAATTGGAAGCTCCACCAGTTTAACTCACTCCACCAACAACATCACTTTTGAATGTTGATCAGAACCTGGATGCAGATCAGAATTTAGAGGAAAATGTTGAAGCCTCTATAGCCTCACATACTGCTATTTTATAAGAGGATGCTGATACTGCAAGATCTACAAGTTATGATGCTACTAATGAAGAAACTACTGGTGAAGCTGCTGGTAATTTATATGCTGATGCAGCTTGTCCATCAGGACATGCACCTTAACAAACTGTTCATAAAGCTGATTTAGTCAAGAAGTTTGTTACAGGGGAAGCACCAGTACCTTGGAGTGAAACTCCTAGAGGAAAGGAGTGGACTAAAGAATGGAACTCAGTTAGCTTTATTCCTTCTAAAAAGATTCTTTCTGAGCATCTTGCAAAAGCTGATGAAATGCTGATAAATGATGATTTCAAGGCACAACTGAGAGTTACTGCATTGAGTACAAGGCACCTTCAAGGTCAACACTTAATAACTTATGACAAGGTGAATAAAATTCAAGAAAACTTAATCCAGCAAGATATGAATGTGAAACTTGAAAATAATAGATTTTTCAAGCCAGCCTTTGACAGAATTGCCTACATTGAGAAAACTCAGGAGAAGCAACAAGCTCAAATAGAAGAAATTCTGCAGAATCAGGCTTCTCACCAAAGTCAACTCAATGAGATCCAATTCTCAGTGGAATTGCTTGTCTCTCTTCTATTACCTGCTGATGCCAAAAAGGGGGAGAAAGTGATTAAGTCCAAATGCAAATCTATTCAAACACTGAAAGGAAAGGATGATGGAAATGACGACCAGGGAAACTCTGATAAGGGTAGAGGTCAAGGTCAAGGCAAAGGACTTTCGTCAAGTAAAACTAGAATTACAAGTCAAGGAACAAGTTCTGATACTGGGAGAAGAATAAGTTCTGATACTGGTAAAAGGATAAGTTCTGGTGGATATCTAGAACTTGATGAAGAAATTTCAAAGAAGTTATTTCTTATAGAAAATCCAGGAATGGACTTTGAGAGCCTAAAGGAAGAAGAAGCTAGACTCAAAGCAGAAGGTGTCAAGACAAAATCTGAAGCTTCTGTTGTTGAAATGAAATTTCCAAAGCCTAAGGGTATTGTGATAAAGGAAAGAACAAGTTCTAAGGCAACCAAGGCCAAATCACAAATGGAAATTGATCCAAGGTCCAAGGGCAAAGAAAAGGTTGATGAACCTGTAAAGGTTTATATGCCAATTATGGATGAAGAAATAATTGATGAAGAAGCAGATGCTAATCTTACTCTGATGCATAAGAAGATTTTTCAAACAACCTCTGACATGGCTCATGTTGTTCAGAGTCAAGATTTAGTAAGTTCTGATATGACAGTAAAGCAAGCAACCTCTGACATAGCTCAAGTTGGCTTGATATCAAAAGATAAGGAAAAGGAAACCCCTGACATTGCTCATGTTAAACTTTCAAAGATACTCCTACCAGGAATCACCAAAGCTAAACAGACTCAATCTTTGAAGACTGCAACAAGTGGTTTTGAAGCAAGAGTTGTTACAGGAAAGGAAGCAAGGGATAAATCTGGGTTGGGTAGTTCTGATGAAAGAAGAGTACATAGCACTACCAATGATCCAACTTCCTTAAGTGAACCACGTGTTGGAGCAACTCCTGAAAGATTGAATCGACTTGAATCTGTACATATGGTTTACCATACCTTCTTAAAAGAGCATATCTTGTTATATTTTATGACAGATGGAAGGGTATACCGAATTAAGAAAAATGCTATACCACTGAAGTATTTTGAGGAACTAGAACATGTTCTATACCGACTTCGAGTGAAAGACAGATTAACAGATAGTGCTGCAGGGTATTTAAAGTTTCAAATTCAAAGATAGAAGAAGCTTTATTCTGTAAAGTCTGACAGCATATACTGTCCCAAGTACAAAGATCACAAGGGTGATATTTTCGATATGAAGCCTAACTCTGCTAGGATTATAACTACTTTTCTGGGTTATAAGGCTGTGGAATTCAATCTAGAGTCTGACAAGGGATATCTGATTAGACTAGATCAAGAGATAAGAAAAGCTAAGATAAATGATCTCAGAGCAGCTATTTTTCAAACTGGAGAAGATACAGCTGAATTGATAAATGCTAAAAGGAGGACGGTCAATGAACTTGAATATGCAGAGAGATGTTTGTTGAAGAACTATCTCAGGACAACTCCTGATATCAAAGAGATCAGAAGAAATTTGAAATTGAAGCCAAGACAAAGATCTACAACTACTTAAAATTTGAAGTTTATACAGACTGAAGCAGTTATAAAAAGTTAAAGATGGTAAAGCTGAAAGGACTGTAAGTTGTAGTTATCTAGTCAAATTCTCATGCATTTGTACTTAATATTTTTGACATCATCAAATATCTATTGAACTTGTATATTATGCTAATTTACAAGTTGAGGGAGATTGTTAGATATATTTGATAATGTCATGTGTAATATGATTTGTGTTTAGTTTTCAGATCTTACCTTACAAGACAAATCAATACTTAACTGGATATCAGCACTTATACTGAAGACAAAACTTTAGATATCAGAATTTAAGTTATCAGAACTTAAGGTTCAGAAGATATTTATCAAGAGATAATATCAGGACTTAAGATGACTTTCAGATAAGGCAGGCGACTGATTTAAAGGAAAGAAGATCGAGACTAAGACATAAAGAATTGTGCATGAAGAAGGAATTCTATGAAGAATAGAAAACATGGAAGAAAAGATAACTAGTTGATATATTTTAGGAAGCATAATTATATTCTATATCAATTAGAAGATTATCTTGTAACTGTGTAGTATATAAACACAGGCATAGTGTTTACACTATAAGTGTTACGATTATCGAAGTTATTATTTTTTGTAACTCTAGCAGCTCTCGTGATAATTTTTTCATCACTGAGAGAGGACAGTTCCATATTGTAACAGAGTTTATTGTGTTGAATAAAATCTGTTTTATGCTACTTAAGTTCTTATATTCGATTTAATTGTGCTAAACACTGTATTCCCCTTCTACAGTGTGTGTGACCTAAAAAGTGGTATCAGAGACTTCTGTTAACACACAAACAGTTTAAGATCCAAAATCAATCATGTCTGAAGAAGAAACTCCAACCAAGCCCACCAAAACTGAAGAACCTCCAAAAACCATAACTCATAGTCGATATGAGACTATAAGAGTTCCCATGTTGAAACCTTCTGAGTATTCCATATGGAAAGTAAATATGGCTATGTTTCTGGAAGCTACAGATCCAGAATATTTCGACAGGATTTATGAAGGACCACATATGCCAACCAAACTCTCTGTGGAAGTTGCAAGTCAGCCAGCAAATTCTGTACCAAAGGAGAAAAGTGATTACACTGCTAAAGATATCTCATCAATTGCAAATGATGAAAAGGTACTGCATAGTGCCATAGATAATGTCATGTCAAACAGGGTAATTAACTGCAAGACTGCAAAAGAGATATGGGATGCTTTGGAAACAAGGTGTCAGGGAACTGATTCAATCAAGAAGAACAGGAAGACGATACTCACTCAAGAGTATGAGCACTTTGACTCAAAGTCTGATGAGTCATTAACTGATTTATATGACAGATTTGTCAAACTCTTGAATGATTTGTCAGTAGTTGACAAAGAGTATGATATTGAAGATTCAAATCTTAAGTTCCTGTTAGCTCTTCCTGAAAGATGGGATTTGAAGGCCACAATAATAAGAGACAACTATAATCTTGATGAAACAACTCTTGATGAAATTTATGGGATGCTCAAGACTCATGAACTTGAGATGGAACAAAGAAGCAAGAGGAATAGAAGAAAGTCAAGAACAGTTGCCTTTATGGCTGAGGAGGAAAGTCCCAAAGTAGCTGCCTCAAGAAAAGGCAAGGAAAAAGCTCTCATCACAAAGTCTGATACTGAGTCATCAAGTTCTGATAGTGATGATGACTCAGAAACTGAAAGTATACCTGAGATAGACCATGATAGGGAGATGATGAAGCTGTGTGCTCTTATGGTGAAAGGCATCACAAAGATTGCATACAAGAAATTCAGAAGAGGAAATAAGTTTTCCAGGAATGGTGCAAGTTCTGAAAAGAAAGGTTTCAGAAAATCTGAAGGCAAAGGAGGAAAGTCTGACAGAGGAGATTATTCAAATGTTAAATGCTACAACTGTGGTGAGAAAGGCCACATATCTCCAGATTGCAGAAAAGGGAAAAGTGAAAAAGGAAAGGCTCTTATCACAAAGAAGAAAAGCTGGTCAGATGCTTCAGATTCTGAGGATGAGGAAAACTATGCCTTGATGGCAAATGCTGATAGCAGTTCTGATACTGCTGACTTAAAGGTACCTCAAACTACTTATGCCTTTCATACTGATGATATTACTGAGTTGAGAAGATATCTTAAAACCATGTTCATTAGTTATAAAGATCAAACTTTAACATGTGAAAGATTAACTTCTGAAAATCTTGCTTATAAAAAGAGGAATGATTATTTAGAAAAAGAGTTAGTCATGTTCCATCAAACTCAGAAAGATAGAGATGATGCATTTTATGTTAGGGATGAAGTGTTAAAAATGAATGAATTTCTAAAAACTGAGTTAGAAACGGAAAGAGAGATTACCAGGACTTGGACTAACTCTGGTAAAGCAACTCGGGATATTCTTAGTAGTGGAAACTGGAAAGAGGGCTTAGGTTATGGAGATGGTAAGAACAGTAAGGGAACTGTAGAAACTGAGCTTATAGTTGTTAAACAAAAACCAAAGGTAAATCCTGTTAAGTTTGTAACTGCAAAGTCTGATATTGATAAATCAGAAGTTAAGGAGAAAGTAACTTCTGACAAACCTAAACAGGATAAGCCAACCGAAGTTAACATA
Source organism: Apium graveolens (assembly GCF_009905375.1). Lineage (NCBI taxonomy): Eukaryota > Viridiplantae > Streptophyta > Magnoliopsida > Apiales > Apiaceae > Apium > Apium graveolens. The sequence goes on along the minus strand of NC_133654.1, from coordinate 198,860,519 downwards.
GGCTTAATGACTAAGAAGCAACTTAAACATAAGCTGAATGATGTTAAGAATGTAAATAAGGTAAAGCCACCTAGGAGAAATAGGAATGAAAAGGAAGGTGTGAACAAAAGTAACAATTATAAGCCTGTTCCTAATGCTCCTAGAAAAACATGTCATAACTGGGGAAATTCTAACCATCTGGCTTCTTTTTGTAGGAAGAATAAGAATATAAACTCCTTACCTTCAAAATCAGGAGTTAAGAGTCAGTCTGTTAGATATAAGCCACAAAATCCATGTTTTCATTGTGGTAGTTTATGGCATTCTATTTATACTTGTAATGAATATCATAGTTTGTACTATGATTATTATCAAATAAAACCTTCTGTAAAGAAAGTTAGCATTATTCCTTCTTGTGTAAGTTATGATGCAAAGTCTGATATTGAAAATTCTGATAAGAAAACTGTTAACATAAACTCTGATGCGAAATCCGCAGCAAATGTTAACAAACTTAAAAAGGCCAAAGGATCCAAGCAAGTCTGGGTCCTTAAAACTAATCATTAGTGGTCTTTGTGATTGCAGGGCAACAGGAAGAACATCCTAGTTTTGGACAGTGGATGTTCAGGATATATGACTGGAAATAAAGCCCTGCTATCAGACTTTGTGGAGAAAGCTGGCCCAGGTGTTTCTTATGGAGATGGAAACATTGGAAAAACTCTGGGATATGGCAATATCAATCTTGGGAATGTCATCATTGAAAACGTAGCTCTGGTCTTAGGACTTAAACACAATCTGCCGAGTATGAGTCAAATCTGTGAAAGAGGTTATCATGTGGATTTCTTTGAAGAACACTGTGAAGTTGTAAGCAAATCTACAGGCAAAGTTGTTCTGAAAGGATACAGGCATGGTAACATTTATGAAGCCAAGCTTTCAACAAGTACTGATGGTTCTGCAATCTATCTATTGAGTAGAGCATCAATTGAAGAAAGCTGGGATTCACACAAGAAACCTTCTCATTTAAATTTCTACAATATAAATGAACTAGTCAAGAAAGATCTTGTGAGAGGATTGCCAAAATCAGTATTTGCTCCTGATGGCCTTTGTGATTCATGTCAGAAGGTAAAACAAAGAAAATCTTCATTCAAGAGCAAGACTGAATCATCAATTCTCGAGCCTTATCACCTACTACATGTTGATCTATTTGGTCCAGTTAATGTCATGTCTATTGCAAAGAAGAAATATGCTATGGTCATAATGGATGAGTTTACCAGATATACATGGGTGTATTTCTTGCACACAAAAAGTGAAACTGCATCTATCTTGATTGATCATGTCAAGCAACTGGATAAATTTGTCAAAGATTCTGTGAAGATGATAAGGAGTGATAATGGCACTGAGTGAAGAATTTGATTATGGAAGAGTTCTGCAAAGACCATGGAATAAAGCAGGAATTTTCTGCTCCTGAAACTCCACAACAAAATGGAGTTGTTGAAAGAAAGCATAGAACTCTTATTGAAGCTGCACGAACTATGCTTGATGAAGCAAAGTTGTCAACCTACTTTTGGGCTGAAGCTGTGCAGACTGCTTGTTTTACTAAGAATGCAACACTCATTAACAAGCATGGAAAAACACCATATGAGATGGTGAAAAAAAGAAGCCAAATCTGAAGTATTTTTATGTATTTGGATGCAAGTGTTATGTTCTTAAGACTCATCCTGAACAGCTATCCAAATTTGATCTAAAAGCTGATGAAGGAATTTTTGTTGGATATCCACTTTCTACAAAAGCCTTCAGAGTCTACAATTTAAGAACAAGGGTTGTCATGGAATCTATCAATGTCTCTTTTGATGATAAGAAGATTACTGGACTTGAAGATTTCAATGATCATGATCAGCTGAGATTCGAGAATGAAGTTTTAAATTCTAATTTTGTAAATCCTAATACTGCAAACGCTGATGGATTAAACTCTGATGTTATTGAAACTATGGTGACTACCCCTAAGGAAAATACACCTGTGTAGGGGGAGCATACTGAAGATCCAACCACATCTCAAGAAGCATCAGAATCTACAACAGGCTCTTCAAGCTCTGATGGGCCAAGTTCTGATAATTCTGGAAACTCATGTTCTGATATTTCTGGAAACTCAAATAATGAAGGATCCAATTCAGATAGCATAATTTCAGGGGGAGTATCATAAAATGTTGATGAAGACAGCATGGATCATGGGGGAGCATCCAGTTCTAGAGAAAACCTTCCATCTGCAAGGAAGTGGACTAAACCACATACACCTGACCTAATTATTGGAAATCCTGATACAAGTGTCAGAACCAGAACAGCTACATCAAATGAATGTCTTTATCATTCTTTTCTTTCTCAGACTGAACCAAAGAAAGTGGAAGAAGCTCTTCAAGATTCTGATTGGGTGCAAGCAATGCAAGAAGAGTTAAATGAATTTGAAAAAATAAAGTCTGGACCCTGGTAGTGATGGCATAATAAGAAGGAACAAAGCAAGGCTGGGTGCAAAAGGATACTCTCAACAGGAGGGAATTGATTATGATGAAACATTTGCACCATTTGCTAGATTGGAAGCCATAAGAATATTTTTGGCTTATGCTGCTCACAAGAAGTTTAAAGTCTTTCAAATGGATGTGAAAAGTGCTTTTATTAATGTAGAATTGGGAGAGAAAGTATATGTTGAACAACCTCCAGGCTTTGTACATCCCAAATTTCCCAATCATGTCTACAGGCTTGATAAAGCACTTTATGGCCTTAAGCAAGCTCCAAGAGCATGGTATGAGATATTAGCTCAGTTTCTTCTGGAAAGTGGATTTAACAGAGGAACTATTGACAAAACACTGTTCTACCTCAACCATGGAAAGGACTTACTTTTGGTGCAAATATATGTTGATGATATCATTTTTGGTTCTACAAATGACAGACTTTGTAAGAAGTTTGCCAAACTGATGCAGTCAAGATATTAAATGTGTATGATGGGAGAACTTAACTATTTTCTGGGCCTTCAAGTCAAGCAAAATAAAGAAGGAACTTTTATTTGTCAATCTAAGTACACCAGAAATTTGTTGAAGAAATTTGGAATGCAGGATTGTTCAAATGCATCCACTCCTATGGCCACTGCAACTAAGTTGGATAGGGATATTGGTAAATCAGTAGATATTACTGATTACAGAGGTATGATTGGCTCTCTACTCTATCTAACTGCAAGTAGACCTGATATCATGTATGCTACCTGTCTTTGTGCAAGATTTCAAGCAGATCCAAGAGAACCTCACTTAACAGCTGTGAAAAGAATTTTCAAGTACCTTAAGGGTACAGCTGATCTGGGATTGTGGTATCCTAAAGAATCAGCCTTTAAGCTAATAGGTTACTCAGATGCAGAATTTGCAGGATACAAAATTGATAGGAAAAGCACAAGTGGAAGCTGCCAATTTCTTGGAGGCAGATTGGTTCCATGGTTCAGAAAGAATCAGAAGTCAATTTCCACATCAACTGCAGAAGCAGAATACATTGCTGCAGGAAGCTGTTGTGTACAGATTCTTTGGATGAAGAATCAGTTACTGGATTATGGGTTAGAATTTTCTAAAATCCCTATTTACTGTGATAATCAAAGTGCTATTGCTATGACAGGTAATCCAGTTCAGCACTCAATGACAAAGCACATCAGCATAAGGTACCATTTCATAAGGGAACATGTGGATGAAGGTACAGTGGAATTGCATTTTGTTCCCACAGATCAACAACTAGCAGATATCTTCACATGGTATCAAAACCACTGTGTGAAGCTACTTTTACAAGATTAGATATCCACTAGAACTTGTCCTTTTACCAGTATCAGAACTTATTTTTCTCCCAGTATCAGAACTTGTTCCTTGACTTGTAATTCTAGCTTTACTTGACGAAAGTCCTTTACCTTGACCTTGACCTCTACCCTTATTAGAGTTTCCCTGGTCATCATTTCCATCATCCTTTCCTTTCAGTGTCTGAATAAATTTGCATTTGGACTTAATCACTTTCTCCCCCTTTTTGGCATCAGCAGGTAATAGAAGAGAGACAAGCAATTCCACTGAGGATTGGATCTCATTGAGTTGACTTTGGTGATAAGCCTGATTCTGCAGAATTTCTTCAATTTGAGCTTGTTGCTTCTCCTGAGTTTTTTTAATGTAGGCAATTCTGTCAAAGGCTGGCTTGAAAAATCTGTTCTTTTCAAGTTTCACATTGATATCTTGCTGGATTAGAGCTTCTTGAATTTTGTTCACCTTGTCATGAGTTACTGAGTGTTGAACTTGAAGGTGCCTTGTACTCAATGCAGTAACTCTCAGCTGTGCCTTAAAATCATCATTTATTAGCATTTCATCAGCTTTTGCAAGATGCTCAGCAAGAATCTTTTCAGAAGGAACAAAACTAACTGAGTTACATTCTTTAGTCCACTCATTTCCTCTAGGAGTTTCACTCCAAGGTACTGGTGCTTCCCCTGTAACAAACTTCTTGACTAAATCAGCTTTATGAACAGTTTGTTGAGGTGCATGTCCTGATGGACCAGCTGCATCAACATCTAATTTTTCAGCAGCTATACCAGTAATTTCTTTATTAGCAGCATCAGAACTTGTAGATCATGCAGTATCAGCATCCTCTGATAAAATAGCGGTATGTGAGGCTATAGAGGCTAAAACATTTTCCTCTAAATTCTGATCTGCAGCCAGGTTCTGATCAACATTCAAAAGTGATGTTATTGGTGGAGTGAGTTGAATTGGTGGAGCTTCCAAGTACAAAACCTCAGGCACAATCAGGTTATGAATATCAATTTCAACACTTGTACCTGGTTCTTCAATATGTACTGGATCAATTATAGGTGACATAGAAGGTGTAGGTATCTTAGCTTGAGCATTTTCTGGTTGTGAAGTTTTCGTTTGTGCAGAAGGAAGTAATTCAATAACAACTGGTTCTGTTGAGATCAGAGATTTCTGATCCTCTTCCTTAGTTGCTTCCACTACATCTTCTGAATTTGACTCAACTATGTCCCTATGAGCTCTCTGTTTCTTTGATTTCCTCAAAGGTGGAGACATTGTAGGAGCTTTATCATCAGAATTTAATTTTCTAAGCCTTTTGAGGGGCCTAGAACTCCCAGTTACAGTATCTTTCTGAGAAGAAACCTTCTCAGCTTCTACAATAACGGGTTCTAATATTGGAACCTATTCTTCAGTTGTTTTCTCAAATCAACAGAATTTAATCAAAACATTCATCACAAAATAAAGTTAAAAGTAAACTCTAATCTTTTCTTTACTTTTCTATTCTAAATCTCTTTTACTTTATCTCTCTTTCTCTTTCTCTCTCTCTCTCTCTTTTATTTTCTGAAGCTGTTTTTCTCTCAAGACTTTTTACAAACACTTTGCAAATATTCTCTTATTCACTTAATTTCTTACAGAGATGGCACCAAAAAACATAATTTTTGATGGAGCTAAGTTTGTTCCTAATAACTTCTCCGCTATTCTTAGCAAGTCAGAAGCCCCATCAGAACTTCACTTCATTTAGGACTTTCTTGCTAGTTCTGATATTGGGTACGCTCTGACCGAACATGAAGCAGTCTCTGGTACTTAAGTACTGGAGTTCTGGAGAAGCGGAGTATATGATGATGGTGGTGCTCAAGGGTCCCCAAGTATTATTTTTTCATCAGGGGAGGATGAGTATGTTATGACATTGGCTACGGCCCGACAAGCACTGGTACCTCAACCTTATGATCCTACAGAGCTGCCTTCATCTTCCAAACCCAAGAGGACTAAGAAAGTACCTCAGACTCAGCAGAAGAGAAGGAGATTTATTCTGCGAGATGAATCAGATGCTGAGGAACAGGTTCCAATATCAGAATCTGTTATTATAGAAGCTGAGAAGGTTTCTTCCCAGAAAGATACTGTAACTGGGAGTTCTAGGCCCCTCAAAAGGCTTAGAAAATTAAATTCTGAATTTCTAAACTCTGATAGTGTTTGTCTGATATGATTTAGTTAAGTTTACTTTGTGTATTTTATTACTAAGTTAAAAACTAAAATAGTGCTTCTTATTTGTTAAGTTTCGATGTTAGTAAATCTGGTGAATGTACTAAGTGCTGATAAGCCTCACTTATCAAAAGAAAAAAAAGAAATAAAAATCAGGTACTCCTTTGAGATCTAGAGTAAAAATGTGGAAGGGAAGACCCAAGTGCATTGCTGGTATTAAGTAATATGCATTAGAAAAGCAAAATAAAATTTTCTTGGTGACTTTTCACACTCTATGATTACTGGAGAAATACTCTGATAACAGCATAAATTCTAATAAGCAATCGTGACTCACTTACATTGAGAAGCCACTGTAAAATAGAATTTCAAAAGATGCATAAAATGAGCACAAAATAGTTGAGGTGGACTCATGCATGAACTCATTTTAAAGTAGACTTCAGAATAATGACAGATTTTAAGTAAAGTTCTTAGTTATGCCTTATTTCTAAGATGTACTGAAGTGAATAAGACTTTACTCTTTGTCTGATATTTAGCTTAATGCACACACTTACACTCCATATGAATAATGAAAATTACTGTGGTGATCAATGTTATTTTAGATGAACAGTTTATGTGTCAGATTTGCTTAAGTTCTCAGGACAAGTTCTGATGAAAGTTCTGAAGATTAAGTTCTGATGAAACCATATCAGTATTTGTGTGAAGAATTACAAGAATACACATTCACTTTTCGAGTTAAGGAGCCATATTCTGATGACTTTTAAATCCTGATAATAATCAAGTTTTGATGCTGACGTGGCAGCATTTATTTACTTGGTTTATTTTTGGTCATTACTTGAACGATAATATTTTTACAGAATATTGGTTAATGTGAGATAAAACAGTCATCATCATTGTGGGTTAGTGGTTAACGTGTATGTCCTGAAAAACTGCATGTGCACGGTAATTATTGCTTATTTTACGTGCCCATTAACTTTCATTCTAACCGTTTACTGACTGTTCAAATGGTGTCAGGTGTAAAGTGTATCCCATGCTTCAAAAATATGACTGTTGAGTGGAGAGAGTATATATATGAGAGATAAAAGATTTTCTAATCTTTTACTTACTTTTCTATTCTAAATCTCTTTTTCTTTCTCTCTCTCTCTCTTTTATTTTCTGAAGACGTTTTTCTCTCAGGACCTTTTTTAAACACTTTGCAAACATTCTCTTATTCACTTATTTTTTTTTCAGAGATGGCACCAAAAGATGTAATTTTTGATGGAGCTAAGTTTGTTCCTAATAACTTCTCCGCTATTCTTAGGAAGTCAGAAGCCCCATCAGAACTTCATTTCATTCAGGGCTTTCTTTCTAGTTCTGATATTGGGTACGCTCTGACCGCACCTGATGTAATCTCTGGTACTCAAGTGCTGGAGTTCTGGAGAAGCGGAGTATATGATGATGGTGGTGCTCAAGGGTCCCCAAGTATTCTTTTTTCATCAGGGGAGGATGAGCATGTTGTGACATTGGCTACGGTCCGACAAGCACTGCAGCTGCCTGAGAACTGTGTTTATTCTACCGTTGAAGAGCTAGTTCTTCAAAACATGATGGCCAGTCTGGGGTATGAGAGGACATTGGCAAAGCTAGGTCAGTTGAAGAGATCTTTCATAAGGAGGGAACGAAGTTTCTTCTTTGACTGCATAACCAAGGCTTTTGCAAACAAATGCTCTAATTTTGATACAATCCCCATATTCAGCCAACAAATCGGGTATGCTCTCATTAATCAAATTTATTTTGATTATGCACGTGCTGTCTTAGGTTTTATTGGGGGTAGAATGACAGAAGATAGAAATACTGTTTATTTTGCTAGATTCTGTCAGTTTATCTATAGTTCTTATTGTGATGATAAGCCCCAATCTGCTAGTGAATTAATTTCACCATTCAGACTAGCTAAAAGAGCTTTTAATGACTTATTATCTACTGATAATAAGAAGGCTGTGTTAAGACCCCTCCTAGTCCCTTTATCTGTCAGACAAGCCTTAATAACCTATGATCCGGTTAAATATACTGAAGTATATTCTGATGTCCAACCATCACAAACACCTCATCCATCAGCACCTACCACCTCTACACAAACACCTCAACCTTCTGATCCTACAGAGCAACCTTCATCTTCCAAACCCTGGAGGACTAAGAAAGTACCTCAGACTAAACAGAAGAGAAGGAGATTTATTCTGTGAGATGAATCAGATGCTGATGAACATGTTCTAATATCAGAATCTGTTATTGTAGAAGCTGAGAAGGTTTCTTCTCAGAAAGATACTGTAACTGGGAGTTCTAGGCCCCTCAAAAGGCTTAGAAAATTAAATTCTGATGATAAAGCTCCTACAATGTCTCCACCTTTGAGGAAGTTAATTAACAGAGAGCTCATAGGGACATAGTTGAGTCAGATTCAGAAGATGTAGTGGAAGCAGCTAAGGAAGGGGATCAGGAATCTCTGATCTCAACAGAACCAGTTGTTATTGAATTACTTCCTTCTGCACAACATGAAACTGCTCAAGCTAAATACCTACACCTTCTATGTCACCTATAGTTGATCCAGTACATACTGAAGAACCAGGTACAAGTGCTGAAATTGATATTCATAACCTGATTGTGCCTGGGGTTTGGTACTTGGAAGTTCCACCAACAACATCACTTTTGAATGTTGATCAGAACCTGGCTGCAGATCAGAATTTAGAGGAAAATGTTGAAGCCTCTATAGCCTTACATACTACTATTTTATCAAAGGATGCTGATACTGCAGGATCTACAAGTTCTGATGCTGCTAATGAAGAAACTACTGGTGAAGCTGCTGGTAATTTAGATGCTGATACAGCTGGTCCATCAGGACATGCACCTCAACAAACTGTTCATAAAGCTTATTTAGTCAAGAAGTTTGTTACAGGGGAAACACCAGTACCTTGGAGTGAAACTCCTAGAGGAAATGAGTGGACTAAAGAATGGAACTCAGTTAGTTTTGTTCCTTCTGAAAAGATTCTTGTTGAGCATCTTGCAAAAGCTGATGAAATGCTGATAAATGATAATTTCAAGGCACAGCTGAGAGTTACTGCATTGAGTACAAGGCACCTTCAAGGTCAACACTCAATAACTCATGACAAAATGAATAAAATTCAAGAAAACTTAATCCAAAGATATGAATGTGAAACTTGAAAAGAACAGATTTTTCAAGCCAGCCTTTGACAGAATTTACCTACATTGAGAAAACTCAGGAGAAGCAACAAGCTCAAATTGAAGAAATTCTGCAGAATCAGGCTGCTCACCAAAGTCAACTCAATGAGATCCAATCCTCAGTGGAATTGCTTGTCTCTCTTCTATTACCTACTGATGCCAAAAAGGGGGAGAAAGTGATTAAGTCCAAATGCAAATCTATTCAGACACTGAAAGGAAAGGATGATGGAAATGATAACCAGGGAAACTCTAATAAGGGTAGAGGTCAAGGTCAAGGCAAAGGACTTTCATCAAGTAAAGCTAGAATTACAATTCAAGGAACAAGTTCTGATACTGGGAGAAGAATAAGTTCTGATACTGGTAAAAGGATAAGTTCTGGTGGATATCTAGAACTTGATGAAGAAATTTCAAAGTAGCTATTTCTTAAAGAAAAACCAGGAATGGACTTTGAGAGTATAAAGGAAGAAGAAGCTAGACTCAAAGCAGAAGGTGTCAAGACAAAATCTGAAGCTTCTGTTGTTGAAAAGAAATTTCCAAAGCCTAAGGGTATTGTGATAAAGGAAAGAACAAGTTCTGAGGCAACTGAGGCCAAATCACAAATGGAAATTGAACCAAGGTCCAAGGGAAAAAAAAGGTTGATGAACCTGTAAAGGTTTATATGCCATTCATGGATGAAGAAATAATTGATGATGAAGCAGATACTAATCTTACTCTGATTTCAAAGAAGATTTTTCTAACAATCTCTGACATGGCTCATGTTGTTCAGAGTCAAGATTTAGTAAGTTCTGATATGACAGTGAAGCAAACAACCTCTGACATAGCTCAAGTTGGCTTGATATTAGAAGATAATGAAAAGGAAACCTCTGACATTGCTCATGTTAAACTTTCAAAGATACTCCTACCAGGATTCACCAAAGCTAAACAGACTCAATTTTTGAAGACTGCAACAGGTGGTTTTGAAGCAAGAGTTGTTACAGGAAAGGAAGCAAGTTATAAATTTGGGTTGGGTAGTTCTGATGAAAAAAGAGTACATAACACTACCAATGATCCAACTTCCTTAAGTGAACCAGGTGTTGGAGCAACTCCTGAAAGATTGAATCGACTTGAATCTGTACAAATGGTTTACCATACCTTCTTGAAAGAACATATCTTGTTATATTTTATGACAGATGGAAGGGTATACCAGATTAAGAAAAATGCTATACCACTGAAGTATTTTGAAGAACTGGAACATGTTTTATTCCTACTTCAAGTGAAAGACTGATTAACAGATAGTGCTGCAGGATATTTAAAGTCTCAAATTCAAAGACAGAAGAAGCTTTATTCTGTCAAGTCTGACAGCACATACTGTCCCAAGTACAGAGATCACAAGGGTGATATTGTTGATATGCTAGGATTATAACTACTTTTATGGGTTATAAGGCTGTGGAATTTAATCTAGAGTCTGACAAGGCATATCTGATTAGACTAGATCAGGAAATAAGAAAAGCTAAGATAAATGATCTCAGAGCAACTATTTTTCAAACTGGAGAAGATACAGCTGAATTGATAAATGTTAAAAGGAGGATGGTCAATGAACTTGAATATGCAGAGAGATGTTTGTTGAAGAACTATCTCAGGACAACTCCTGATATCAAAGAGATCAGAAGAAATTGAAAGTTGAAGCCAAGTCAAAGATCTACAACTACTTAAATTCTGAAGTTTATACAGACTGAAGCGGTTATCAAAAGTTAAAGATGGTAAAGCTGAAAGGACTGTAAGTTGTAGTTATCTAGTTAAATTCTCATACATTTGTACTTAATGTTTTTGACATCATCAAATATCTGTTGAACTTGTATATTATGCTAATTTACAAGTTGGGGGAGATTGTTAGATATATTTAATAATGTCATGTGTAATATGATTTGTGTTTAGTTTTCAGAACTTACATAACATGACAGATCAGTACTTAACTAGAAATCAACACTTATACTGAAGACAGAACTTAAGATATCAGAACTTAAGTTATCAGAACTTAAGGTTCAGAAGATATTTATCAGGAGATAATATCAGGACTTAAGATGACTTTCAGATAAGGCAGGCGGCTGATTGAAAGGAAAGAAGATCGAGACTAAGACAGAAAGAATTGTGCATGAAGAAGGAATTCTATGAAGAATAGAATACTTGGAAGAAAAGATAACTAGTTGATATATTTTAGGAAGCAAAATTATATTCCATATCAATTAGAAGATTATCTTGTAACTGTGTAGTATATAAACACAAGCATAGAGTTTACACTATAAGTGTTACTATTATTGAAGTTATTATTCTTTGTAACTCTAGCAGCTCTCGTGATAATTTGTTCATCACTGAGAGAGGACAGTTCCATATTGTAACAGAGTTTATTGTGTTGAATAAAATCTATTTTCTGCTACTTAAGTTCTTATATTCGATTTGATTGTGCTAAACACTGTATTCAACCCCCTTCTACAGTGTGTGTGACCTAACAACATTTGTAATTGTTGAACTAAGTAAATTGCATGCTTCTTTACAGAATGTAAAAAATCAAGGGGATAGGGTACATGTTATCACAAGAGTTTATAACTAGTGCAGTAAACAAAGTAAGATAAAAACAGGTGCAGTAATGTAAATGACAATGCTGAAAAAGGAAAGGTACTGATATATATATCAAAGAATGATAGTACAAGCATGAAATTGCTTCAAAAAAGCAAAAGGGTACAACATGCCTACACATTAGTCATCAAATCTAGTCTATATATACAAACCAAAAGTCTGCTGATACACACTACACACTGATACACATATAACAACTTCCACAACAACTATGTCATCTAGCTCCATATAAGGTCTGGTCCTCCAAGCCTCACAAGATCCTCTAATATCTCTCTAGCCCACCCCAGAAGAGCACATGGGGCCGCATACTCACAATTAGCTCCATGCAGTCTAGCCTCAAGTACCCTCCGGGTCACATAAATCTCATCCCGAAGTTCTCTCGCACTGCTGTCAACATCTATGGTCCTCACGATGTGTTGTAACTCCTGAATCTGTGCCAACAAGACCTCTCGCTCAAAAGAAGAGCCTCATACCGGTACTATAGAACAGGGCATGAAGTAAACTATAAAGATGAACCCGCAGCTGAATGCCCAGTAGAGTCAGAATCAACAGGTGAAGGTCCTCGAATAGATGGTCTCATACCAGGGGATGGAATATCTCGCAATGATGCAGCCGTCACAACAGAAGGTAATATAGATAACACCGGTGGAAGAGCAGGGCATGGATCAGATGACGGTCCTCCAACTAAAGGCTCAGAATGACCAGATGGTACAGGAATGATAGGATCTGCCATCGCTGTATCTGAAAATCACATCACAGGATAAAAATCTCAAATCATAACACGAATCATACCAAAACCTACTATACAGTCACACTCATCTTCTCAATATCCTATCTTTCTATTTCTTATTCCTAATCCTAACCCTCAACCCATTCCCGACAATATAGGCTTGTGTCAGTGACTTATAACCTATAGCTCCGATACCAAACCTGTGGTGCCCTCCGAACCCGGGTCAGAAGTTTGGGGTTCACAACACACACACACAAAATATATATAAACCTATTTATGAAAATAATATATGCAATGAACCCACTTACCATAACCACGGATCGCAACAGGTTAAAGTATGCATACAAGCCACAACCTTATTTACATTACAAATGTACCAAATCCCAACTAGTTTAACTTACATCTAGAAATAAAACATTATTACAAACTTTCAAACTCAAAACTAAATCAAAAGTCTTTTGCTAGCTTATTCCTTCTCAACCTAGAATCCTAGCTCGCACACTTGTATGGGGATCCTCGCTACCAACAGTTTCCTTTTTAACTGGAAAAGAACATAAACAGATTTGCAAGAGTGAGCTAACCAGCTCAGCAAGTCACAGTGACAATACTGAGATTAAAAAATAATCAAATGAAATGATTTAAGGAATTAAGTTTCTTGTTTAACAATGTTTAGAATTGGATATTCACTTTTTATTTAAAAACCAAGGTTAGGCTGGTGATCAGTCACGCACTAACCCCGAGCAAGGCACATAACTCTGCTCTATATACTGGATCCAAGGCACACATTGGCCTAATACGACCACGAATCTGGCCTAACCACAAATATGGGCCACATTTAGAAAACAATACAATTATATAACAATAACAGAAGAAACAATATAAATCAATAAATAGAATCATCAATAACATTTGTCTCAAAGCATAGGGTGTTTCGTAAACACCATAAAGGTATAACAAGGTATGTATAAAGATGGGCTTCCAGCCTGTAGGAGAATCAGATAATAGAAGAACAAGGGTCTAATGGTTACAAGGATTAGTTCTCTGATGTAGAAGGCATGAAGGTTTGTATATTGATGCAAACCCAGTTCAGTGATCTATATATGGTTTATATGTATTTGTGGAGTAGTATCCTATATAGATGATTTATATATGGGAATTCAACAATCAATGGTCTACAAGGAATAAGATTTACGGCTCAAGATCAATAATTAGAATCAGAGTTTAGGGTTAAGAACTTCAAAGCACTTGCAATATAAAACATGTACTATTTGGAATACTAAGCAACATATTTCAAGAAAGGTTCAGAACACTTGCCTTATCTCAACTGGATTTCACTTCACTTGCGTTCGTCTATCGATTTTTACTCATCGACTACTTGCTTTCCTTTTCTACGCCTCACTTGCTCTGCGAAACATCACAAGTATCTATCAATACTCATTCTCACTTTATTCTATTCGTTGCAAGCTTCTATCTACCCTTCATTTCACCCAAATCCGACGTACCGATTGAAAGTTACGATAAAAACCGTCAAACAATAAACATATAAGCATATTATACATCAATCAGATCACATATAGCATATAGCACATAAGATATTCGATAAAAATAATTTTTAAAAGAAGGTTCGGGGTTAAAATGATTTTCCGGGTATTTAATACGAATCTTTGAACATTTTTCGTGATTAAATTGGATCAACGAATCATTTTATAAATAAATAACAGGGTTCGAATACCCGAATCTGACTTTAAAATCATCTAATAATAAATATCGAGCCTTGAACATAATTTAGAATAATATCTTAAAGCTCGAAACTATTTTTCGTAATTTTTAAATCAAAAGAAATAATTAAATCTAATTAAATAATCAATTAAAATTAATTAATAACTAATTAAATTAACTAATTAATTAATATTTAAATTAATTAACCAATTAAATAATTAATTATTAACTAAAATTAATTAATTAAATAATTTAGATTAAAAATCATTTTCAGAATTAAAAATAATGATTTTTGGAATTTTTAAATATTAAAAACCATTTTTTGTAAAAAAATAAAAAGAAATACAATTTTTGTAAGTTTTTGAAACAGAAATAAAAATTTGCAATTGTTGCAAATTACAGGGACTGAAATGCAATACAAAAAAAGGTTGGGGGCAAAAATGAAATTTTCCATATCCTTCCCCACCTTTTGTCGTCTCCGGCGGCCGGCAGCTATGGCCGCCGCCCGGAGCTTTTCCGGCGACTGTTGAAATGACCCAGAAACACACCAAAGTTATAGGAAACACTATGCTCGATGCCAGGAACTCAATTATGTCAACAAAACACTCAAACAATCGATGAATAACCCAGAAATTCGGCCGAAAATTTCTGCCGTCATTTTATCCAATTTTCCGATGAACTACTTCCCGTTATCCTCTGTTCTACAAACTTACATCAATCGATTGCTCTTTTAACGATCTATTTAATGGTATAAACTGATTCAACTAATAACCCTTGAATAAAAAACGCTCAGATATCAATTAAGAACATTCATAGCTATATAAACCCTAATATTACTAATTCGAGAATCAAACGCAAATTTTTTTATGTTATTGAACTCCAAATTCAACATATAATATACCAAAATGACCAGAATCAAATTATCTACAACATGCAATCATCAAATCATACAAATAACATCAAAATCAAAAATTTATATTTAAACCCAATTTAATTGGAATTTAATTAAAAATATTGAAAATTACCTATTGATTCTGTTGTTGAACAAGCCACAGATTCTAAAATTACTCTGCACAAGCTTTGTTTTGATTACTCACACGCTTGATTTCGAGTTCGATAAAGCCTTCGTTTTTAGGTTTGATCTTGAAGAACACGACAAATTCTAGGGTTTTCTCTATAAATTGTATAATTTTACTGTTTGATAATGATTATCTGTACAAAATAAAATATAGTAAGGGCTATTTATATTTACGGAATATTGGTACCCCACTGGATCATATCGGATATAAAAATAGAATACTTAATCGGTAAGTATTGATAAAACAGATCCAATTTGGTACCAGTTTTGGGATAATTATCAAAACCAGGCTTTTTGTAAATACAGTATTGGTCTCAGCGCTTTGTTTACACAAATTACGAGAAGATAATATAGTAGTTTAATCAAACATCCCGTTTCTCAAAAATACGCATTTTATCGATTTACCGAAACAAATATTGTATCGGAAAATTTGCACTGGGAATCGCACGGGTAAAACCGTACTCTCGATCGAAAAAGTCAAAGCACGGAAAATGCTCGAAATAATCAAATTAAGTTCGAAAGGAGTTTTCCCGAGACTTCCGAGTTGTAAAAATGTAAACACGGTTGAAGTTAAATGATTCCCGATTATACAAAATATTTTATAAGTACTCGAAAAAATAATTTATTAAATCCGTAAATCCTTTATAAAATCATATAACAACATATAAATTAATAGAAAAATATTAAAATTATCTATACTTTATTTTGGACATATAAAAATTAAAATACTCAAATTTTACCATATATAAACATCCAAACACAGATATCAAGTAACGGATTATTCACCGAAATTCATATAATTTTTATTTGTTGACAAAAATGATTACACGATATATCCCGGATATTACATGTACCATCATATGTAGACACTGACAGGAAGAAAGCCATGGATCAGAGGGAAGGTAGCTATATTTGAGTTGGATACGTATGCAGAAGTAGTACATAAAGCTATGATTGCGGGGACAGAAAGTGAAATGTCACAGAAGGAGAAGGAAAGTAAGAAGAGGAAGTTTGAGGGAAATGAAGGACAGTCACAGGCAGGGAAGTTTCCAAATATTGGTAATCAGAAGAAAGGCAAGTTTCAGTCGGGAAGGAATTTTATTTCAGGAAGCAAAATGCAGGCGACGAAGGACAAGGCAACCGTCCAACCATTGGAAACCAGCCAAATCAGCAAAGGCTAGTTGTAACCAGAATTACAGGTATGTGGAAAAAGACATGGAGGAGTTTGCGATAAATTAAATGTAGTATGTTATAGATGTAACCAGAATGGGCACTATTCAAGGGAGTGCCATCATTAAACATCCAGAGAGCCAGCAAATAAGGATCAACCTACCAGGAATCAAGCAGGCAAGGTTCTAGCAATTGGTTTTACATGTTTCAAGTGTGGAAAGCCATGACATATAGCAAGGGATTGTAAAATACCAGCCCAGTCCGTAATGCGCTGAGAATCATGGGATCTACTCCAGTAGTGAATGAACCTCCCAAAGCTAGATTTTATGATATTTCTGTGAAGGATGCTATTCAGGACACTGATGTCGTGGCAGGTACGCTTACTGTGAATTCTTTCTGTGCTAAAGTGTTAGTAGATTCTGGAGCAACTCGATCATTGATTTCTCAAGATTTTATTGATAAGTTGAACTGTCTAGTTGAACTGTTAAATGAGATTATGACTGTAGAATTAGCAAATCAAGAGCGTGTATCTGTTAACCAAGTGTGTACGAACTATGAGATTGAGATTTCTGGAAATAAGTTTTGTGCTGACTTGATACCATTAAATTTAGGAGAATTTGATGTTATTTTAGGAATGGAGTGGCAATCGAAGCATGATGCTCAGATAGACTGTTATAATAAGAAGGTAATTTTGAAGACGCCGGATGAGAAAGTGGTGATGTTTAGAGGTCAAAGGCAAGTAAAGAAGTTCTTAACGATGATTCAAGCCAAGAAGTTACTACGACAGGGATGCGAGCATTATATTGCTTATGTGATAGATAGAAATCAGGAGCCAGCAAAACTTGAAGATATTCCAGTGGTCAATGAATTTCCAGACGTGTTCTCAGACGAGTTACCGGGACTTCTTCCAAATAGAGAAATTAAGTTTGCAATCGACTTAGCACCTGGAACGGAACCAGTATTCAAGCCCCCGTACAGAATGGCGCCAGTTGAAATGAAGGAGTTAGCAAAGAAATTGCAAGAGTTGTTAGAAAAATGAGTGATTAGACCTAGTGTGTCCCGATGGGGTGTACCGGTACTATTTTTCAAAAAGAAGGATGGAAGCATGAGATTATGTATCGACTATCGGGAGCTTAACAAGCTTACTATCAAGAAAAAAATCCATTACCTCGAATCGATGATTTGTTTGATTGGATGAAAGGAGCAAAGTATTTTTCCAAGATTGACTTAAGATCCGGATATCACCAATTGAAGATTAAACTTGAAGACGTACCGAAGACGACTTTCAGAATAAGGTATGGTTATTATGAATTCTTAGTGATGTCTTTTGGATTGACTAATGCCCCAGCAACATTTATGGACTTGATGAACAGAATTTTCAAGGAATATTTGGACAAGTTTGTCATTGTGTTTATAGATGATATTTTGATCTACTTGAAGTCAACGGAAAACCATGCAGAGCACTTAAGGATATCTTTGGGAATTTTGAGAAAGGAAAATTTGTATGCTAAAATTTCAAAGTGTGAGTTTTGGTTACATGAAGTTCAATTCTTAGGGCACATAGTTAGTAATGATGGGATCAAAGTGGACTCAGCAAAGATTGAAGCTATTATGAATTGGTAAAGGCCAAAAACACCAACAAAAGTGAGGAGTTTCTTAGGATTGGCAGGATATTATCGAATATTTGTTCAAGATTTCTTGAAGATTGTGACACCTCTGACGAAGCTTACTAGGAAAAATGAAAAGTTTATATGCAACGAGAAGTGTGAAGAAAGTTTTCAAGAATTGAAGAAGAGATTGATCACGACCTCTGTTTTATCACTTGTAGACGATCAAGAAAAGTTTGTAATCTATAGTGATGCTTCTCATAAGAGATTAAGTTGTGTTCTGATGCAGCACGATAAAGTTATTGCATATGCGTCCAGAAAACTGAAACCTCATGAGCAGAGGTATCCTACTTATGACTTGGAACTAGCAGCAATAGTATTCCTTTGAAGATTTAGAGACATTATCTTTATGGAGAAAGATATGAGATTTATACAGACCATATGAGTCTGAAGTACATATTCACACAAAAGAAACTTAATATGAGACAACGAAGATGGTTGAAGTTGATTAAGGATTATGATTACACGATTAACTATCACTCAGGAAAAGCAAATGTAGTGGCAGACACATTAAGCAAAAAGGAGAGATTAAATGTGTTAACAGTATCTGAAGAATTATATAAGGAATTTCAGAAATTGGAATTGGAGATCAGAATCTGCAAGCCTAATGAAGCAAAGATGTATAGTATGACCTTTCAGCCAGAATTGTTCAAGAAGATAAAGAAAGGTCAAGAGGAAGTAATGGATCAGGATATCAATTGTTTGGTAGGAGAAGAGTTATGCACTTAGAAGGATGAGCAAGGTATTCTCATATTTTCTTACAGAATTTGGATTCCACCAGTGGCTGAGTTGAAAGATGAAATTCTACAGGAAGCTCATAATTCAAAGTATTCAATCCATCCAGGGAGTACCAAGATGTACAGAGATTTAAAAGAAAATTATTGGTTACCAGATATGAAAAGAGAGATTGTGGAATGGGTTAGCAAATGTTATAAGTGTCAAAGAGTTAAGGCGGAGCATCAACGACCAAGTAGATTATTGCAACCATCGGAAATTCCCGAGTGAATGTGGGAGCATATTGCTATGGATTTTATAGTTGGCTTACCAAGGACGAAAGCGAACCATGACGCCATTTGGGTTATCGTGGACATGCTAACTAAATCAGCTCATTTTCTGCCTATTAACGAAAGGTTTTCACTAGACAAATTGTTTCACATGTATTTGAAGGATATAGCAGTCCGTCATGGAGTCCCTGTGTCTATTGTATCTGATCGGGATCCATGATTCAATTCAAGATTTTGGAGAAGTTTTCAGGAATGTTTGGTAACCAAGTTGAATATGAGTACAACTTATCATCCACAGACTGACGGCCAAAGCGAAAGAACAATCCAGATAATTGAAGATATGTTACGTGTTTGTGCTATTGATTTCGAAGGAAGTTGGGATGAGCATTTGCCCTTAGTAGAATTTGATAATAACAATAATTATCACGCCAGTATCGGAATGCCTCCATATGAAGCTCTTTACGGACGCAAATGTGTATCACAGTATATTGGGATGAAGTTTGTTAGGAATATGTTGTGTACTTGATGATAACTTAAACAAAACACCTAGTAGATTTTATTTAAGTAAAGTTGTAGCTTTCAACGGATGATCATTTCAACATCTGTTGAAAGAATAACATATGTAATAATATGTTTAGTAGCACATTCTTGCATATTATAATGCCTTAGTGAACTAGATGTTGCAGAATGTTTAAGTCATGTTGACTACTAGCTTGATATGCAAGATAGGTTGGATAATTGTAAATATTAGATTTCTTGTAATCTTGTATAAATGAAATGGAGTTAACTGCCATGAAGACAATCTCAACGGATGTTTCACTAAGCCTCAATGGATGATCAACTTAAGTCTCGACGGATGATCAACCAGATTTCCAACGGATGATCAATTTGAGTTTTAATGGATGTTCAAATTCAAAAGAGCAGTTGATAGTGACTTGACAGTCACATGCGTTGACTGTATGCAAATGGAATGTGGCAGCCTATTTGCAGGGTTTAGAGAACAAAGAAGCATTTCCATTTCCATGATAAACTGAAGATATTCAAAGATGCTGGAAAGAGAAGTGAAGTAGCATGAATTAGACTAGACATGTTTTATCTTATTTACTTGCCTTTTTATCATATATCTTGGTGAAATATAAACCAAGTGTAGCAAGTTGAATAGTATCCAAGTTACTAAGCAATTACCAGGGAAATAGATAAGGAAAAATCTTTAAAGAATTTCTCTGTTTTATTGTTCAACTTGTAAGCAGCTGTGTACAATTTTATAACACATAGTTTTCTACTTAATATATATCTCTGGTGGAAAATTTCAATCCACCAGAAAGTTTTTAAATACTTGTATTTGATTACTTTGTATTTTTGATTTCAATACAACTTTCATTCCGCACCATTTCTAAATCAATCACAGTTATATATTCATACAAGAACTATTCTTAAAATTGAAAAGAAACCAGAATTACATTCAACCCCCCCTTCTGTAATTCTTGTTTAGATTGTTTGGGAATAACAAAGTTGGAGAACGTAAAATACTTGGGCTAGAGTTGGTGCAACAAACAAAAGAAGTTGTCAAAGTTATTCAGAAAAGGTTAATTGTAGCGCAGGATCGTCAAAGGAAATATGCAGACCAAGCCAGAAAGGACATGGAATTTGAAGAGGGAGATTTAGTATTGTTAAAAGTGTCACCATGGAAGGGATTTTCCATATTCGGAAAGAAGGGAAAGCTGAGTCCAAGATACGTCGGATCTTTTCAAATTTTGAAGCAGGTCGACAAAGTAGCATACGAATTGGCGTTACCCCGCATATGGAGCATATTCATAATGTCTTTTACGTGTCAATCCTTAAGAGGTATAATCCGGATTTTTAGAAATGTGATATAGTACAAGCCGATAGAATTTCAGGCAGATTTGTCATATGTAGAGAATCCAATAGAGATTTAGTAAGAGTATTGTGGAGAAACCCAAAGTTTGAAGAATCAACCTGGGAGTTAGAAAGTGATATGCGTGAAAAATACCTTCACTTGTTTACTTAGGAGATTATGAGGATAGAATCCTTTTAAGGGGAGGATGTAATATCCGGGATATAACGTGTAATTATTTTTGCCAATAAATAAATGTTTTGTGATTATTATATAAATTTTGTTGAATTGTCTACTAATTGGTTTCTGTGTTTGGATGTTTATATATGGTAAAATTTGAGAATTTTAGTTTTTATATGTCAAAAATAAAGTATAGATAATTTTGATATTTTTCTATTAATTTATATGTTGTTATATAATTTTATAAAGGATTTATAGATTTAATAGATTATTTTTCTGAATAAATATAAACTATTTTGTATAATCGGGAATCGTCCAACTTCAATTTTTTTTATGTTTTTACAACCTAGAAGTCTCGGAAAAACTCCTTTCTAAACTAATTTGATTAGTCCGAACATTTTCCATGTTTTGACTTTTTCGATCCGGAGTACGGTTTTACCTGTGCGGTTCCCGACACAAATTTTACGATACAATTTTCGTTTCGGTAAATCGATAAAACCCGTATTTTCGAGAAACATGATATTTTGATTGAACTATTTTATTATCTTCTCGTAATTTGTGTAACCAAAATGCAGAGACGAAGACTGTATGTAAAAAAGCCCGATTTTGATAATTATCCTAAAACCGGTACCGAATTGGATCAGTTTTACTAATAATTAATGATTAAGTATTCTATTTTTATATCCGATATGATCTAACGGGGTACCAATATTCCGTAAATATAAATAGCCCTTACCGTATTTTATTTTATACAGATAATAATAATTAAACAATAAAATTATATAATTTCCAGAGAAAAACCCTAGAATTCAAGGCGTTCTTCACAATCAAACTAACAAATGAAGGCGTTAGCGAACTCGAAATTGGACGTGTGAATAACCAAAACGAAGCTTGTGAAGAGTACTATCAAGTTCTATAACTTATTCCACTATAGAAATCACAGGTTAATTTCTGGAATTTTATTTAAATTCGAATTCATTTGAATCAAAATATGAATTTTTGATTTTGATGTTATTTGTGTGATTTGATGCTTGCATGTTGTTGAAAATTTGATTTTGGTCATTTTGGTATGTCATAATAGCAATTTTGAGTTCAATAACATGTTTAAAATTGTGTTCAATCTTCAAATTATAAAATTAGGTTTCTTAATTCATATGAATGTTTTCAATTGAAATTAGGGGTTTTTGATCAAGGGGTTATTAGTGAAATTGATTGATACCAACATGTAGAGCTTGAAAAGAAGAATCGATTGGTGGTGGTTTAATGAACAAACGATACCGGAGTCGAGCTGGCCAGAGAAAAGAAGAACTCGCAGTCCGACGAGTTTTCTTCGAGTTATTCCGGCCAACTCAGGGGTTATTTGTTGATTTCAATTGCATGGTTGTGTTCCTAGTGAATTGCAGTTTAACTCTGGAGCTTGTGGTGGCCGGAGGATTCCGGGATCGTGTTCTCCGAGGAACCCCGTCATTTTTCGGGCGAGAGGTGTAAAATTTGTGGTTTAGTCCCTATAGTTTTGAAAACGATGAAGTTTAGTCCCTGTAGTTTCAGAATTTTGCAAAAATAGGAAACCTGTTTTGAAAATTTATAAAAAACATATTTTCTATTTATTTTAATTTCAGAAAATGGTTTTTAATATTTAAAAATTTTAAAAACCATTATTTTAATTCCGAAAATTATTTTTAATTCAAGAATAAATCTGAATTATTTAATTAATTAATTTTAGTTAATAATTAATTATTTAATTGGTCAATTAATTTAAATATTAATTGATTAATTGATTTAATTAGTTATTAATTAATTTTAATTGATTATTTAATTAGATCTAATTGTTTCTTTTGATTTAAAAATTCGAAAAATAGTTTCGAGCTTTAAAATATTATTCTAAATTATGTTCAATACTTGTAATTATTATTAAATAATTTTAAAATCTAATTCGGGTATTCGAACCCTGTTATTTATTTATAAAAGGATTCTTTTATCTGTTTTAATCCTGAAAAATGTTCAAAAATTCGTATTAAATTCGTGAAAAATCATTTTAATCCCGAACCTTCTTTGAAAAGTTATTTTTACCGAATACCTTATGTGTTATGTTCTATGTGCTATGTGCTATCTGATTATTATGTGATATGTTTATGTCTCCATTGTTTGACGGTTTTTGTCATAACTTTCAATCCGTATATCGGATTTAGGTGAAGTGAAGGGTAGATAGAAGCTTGTAACAAATAGAATAAAATGAAAATAAGTATTGATAGACACTTCTAATGTCTAGAAGAGGAAGTGAGGCATAGAAAGGGAAAGCAAGTGGTCAGGGAGTAAGAATCGATGGACGTAAGCAAGTAAAGTGAAGGTCAATCGAGATAAGGCAAGTGTTCTGAACCTGCTTGAAATATTTTGCTTAGTATTCCGAATAGTTCTTGTTTTATATTACAAGTTCTTTGAAGTTCTTAACTCTAAACCCCAATTCTTCTTATTGATCTTTGAGCCGTAAGCCTTATTCTTCGTAAACCATTGATTTTTGAATTCCCAATACGAACCACATATATAGGATACTAATCCACAAATATATACATACCATACACTGACTACCAGAATAGATTTGTTTAACCTACAAACATTCATACCTATTACATTAGAGGGCTAATCATTGTAACTATTCAACCCTTATTTTTATATACCTGATTCTCTTACAAGTTGAAAGCCAATCTTTATACATACCTTGTTATACGTTTATGGTGTTTACGAATCACCCTATGCTTTGAGATGAATGTTGTTTATGATTCTGTTCATTGATTTATATTGTTTATTACATTATTATTATAGTACTGGATTATTTTCTAAATGTGGACCAGATTCGTGGTCGTATTAGGCCAATATGTGCTTTGGATCCAGTATATAGAG
Organism: Apium graveolens; assembly: GCF_009905375.1. NCBI lineage: Eukaryota > Viridiplantae > Streptophyta > Magnoliopsida > Apiales > Apiaceae > Apium > Apium graveolens. Next base: position 198,836,420 of record NC_133654.1, on the reverse strand, counting down.
CAGAGCTGTGTGCCTTGCTCGGGGTTAGTGCGTGACTGATCATCAGCCTAACCTTGGTTTTTAAAATAAAAGTGAATATCCAATTCTAATCATTGCTAATCAAGAAATATGATTCCGTAAATCTTTTCATTTGATCATTGTTTAATCTCAGTATTGTCACTGTGACTTACTGAGCTAGTTAGCTCACTCTTACTAATCTGTTTATGTTCTTTTCTAGTTAAGAAAGAATTTATTGGTAGCGAGGATCCCCAGACCAGTGTGCGAGCTAAGATTCCAGGTTGAGTTGTATCAAACTAGTTGGAGACTTTTGCTTTAGTTTTGAGTTTGAAAAGTTTGTAAGAATGTTTATTATCCAGTTGTAAGTTAAACTAGTTGGGATTTGGTAGGATGTACTGTAATTAAGGTTATGGCTTGTGTGCATACTTTATCTGTTGCGATCCATGGTTACGTTAAGTAGGGTTATTGCATATGTTATTTCATAAACAGGTTAATATATTATATATATTTGTGTGTGTGTTATGAAATCCAAACTTCTGACCCGGGTTTGGAGGGCGTCATAGTGGTTATCCGTTGCAGGGTTCTAAATGAGTGTTTTAGTGAGTTATCATCAAGATTACAACATATTCCTAATAATCTCCCCCAATTTATGTCTAATGGAATTATAGGCATAAATTCAGGTTGACTTGATTATAACAAAACACCCTATAAAGATAATATATTGAAAGGTAGATAATTTGTAAAGTGCTGCATTACAATAAAAATGTACAAAGAAGGTTAAAAGAAGTTTACATGCCATTATCAAGTTGCTCCTATAGTCTGAGCAGATGATTTTATTTTTCTTGATTCCCTTGTTTTCCACCCCAACTTCTCATTATTTTCCTCAATCTGGAGTTGAAGTTGTCTGTAAAATTCAGCTTCATTTTCTTCATTGATATCCAACATTACTTAAGATTTTAAGCTGGTCTTCAATTCTGAAAAATATTTTGACATACTTCCCATCTCTAAGCTCCATGATCTAGTATGGTTTCATGTGCACTCTATCTCCAGTATTTGGAATAGTTAGAACCCTTGGCAGTGCACTATAATCTTTCCAATTTTATGTGATTTGACTTAATCTTCTTGAGTATTTCTGATATAGAAATATTTGTGAATCCAAAGTCTTTCTTCATTGCAGAAAATACCTTGACTAAGACATTGTAGCTTTCCTCAAGAATCTTGTAGAATGGTCGTATCCTGTCATAATCACCCTTGTATTTGAAGACAATTTCTCTGGAAGTTTAATAGAAATATCAATTCCTCTTACTTCTTCTAATTCATCCGAGTAGAGTTGAATATCAATGAATTTTTTGATGTTACATTAGTAGAGTTGATCATCCTTTGTTGACATTAGGCTTCTTTGGTTTTGAGATGGCTTTAGTTGGAAGTAGGGTTGGATTCTTCTTCCTTCTTGGAGTTCTCCTCTTGGTTGGAAAAGGGATGTTCAAATTATGGTTTGGTAAGCTCTCCCAATCTATAGGTTCTTCCTTGGGCACTATTGGTTCACCATGATAGTTTACCTCAGATATATACCTTGATTTTAACTTGTTTCACATTGGGCGCGGTTGATTGAGTTGTATGAATAGATTGAGATGGCTCACTCTTTTCTTCTGAAATTTTGCTTGGCCTCTTAGCTCTTACCTTTAATCTTTTTCTTGTTTACCACTCAGGATTTTCTTCTTTTCATCAGTCAATTTCTTTTCAATATCAGTAATAGGCTTCTCAATCTTCTTTTGAGTTTCCTTAGCAGCATGCTTTTTCCTTTTTTTTGAATGTGTCTTAAACTTCAAGGCTTCCTCTTTCTTTGCTTCCACAAACTTTGGATGTCCACTCATTATACATATCATTTCTCCATGTCTATAAATTCTTGTTATTCTCTTTGTCAAAGCTGCATCCTTGGTTGTCTTGTAACTAGCAATTGAATTTCCCATGATTTTCTGCTCATCGGGGCTGAGAGGTGAATAATCTAGCTCCATTGGGTGTTTCCTTGTAAATCTGAAAATTGAAGGTTTAGGCTTGAGCACCACAGTGGGCTTGAGTTCATTTTTAACTGATGTTTCTCCCTTTGCACCATTTTCCCAACTTCAATTCATCTAATTTGAGAGGCTTCAACTGTGTGATATGTTTCATAGATTTTGATGGTTTTGCAGTTTAACCAAACACTTGAGCTATCCTTTCATCTATTTTCTGTTTCTTTTCTTTAAGCTTCAACTCAACTGTAGCTAGATTGATCAGGTCAATGTTGTCCAACTCTCCCTTTATTTGTGGCTTTGGCAAAATAATAGAATGGACTATTTCCTTGGTGACTTATTGATAAGTGGCATTTTATACCACTTAGAACATCTTATAATAGCTTAAATTGGTGTCTTGAAATCAAGTATTTTGTGTATTTGATGCGTTTTTCTAGTGTTTGTGCATTTCAGGGTATTAGTTGCATTTCAGAAGAGAATTCATCAATAATAAGCCTTGGCATGTGTTCAGCATTGCAAGTGGGAAGATAGGAGCATATTGCAGCGAAGAAATGGAGCATTTTTCCAGAAGGGGTCTGAGCGTCTGCTCAGCTTTGCTGAGCGGCCGCGCAGGAAGCTGAGCGCCCGCTTAGGAAAGCTGAGCGGCCGCGCAGGGTCGTATTTTAGATTAATTATTTTAGACTCCTATTTCTGTTTGGCTTCCAACTTCTGAGTTATCTGGGTTTTATGAGACTCTTATATAAGTAGATTTCAGAGACGTTTCATAAAGGTTGGATCGTTGTATTAATCGAAGAGCGAGGAGAAAAGGAAGAAGACCGTTTTAGCACACCGCAACGAAGAGGAAGCATATTTTCTTGTGATTCTTTATTTCGTTGTAACGTTGGATGCTAGTTTTCTTACTTTGAACCTATTTACTCTTGTGACGTACTCTGGTTTAATATAAGTAGTTTTAGTTATTATTCTCTTGTGTTTATTTATCATGTTTTTATATGAACCCATGATGACGATGAGTGCTAACATGGGCTAATCGTGATCATGGGGTCGTAACGGATTTACTATGGAATTCTTTAGTTAGTTGTTTAATACCTTAGTGTGTGATGATTGTATGATATCTAGTATTGGTTGTGCGTATTCGTCTTATGTGCGTCGCGAACATATAAGATAGGGTGTTAATCTCTTGTGAAGTGACGGTGGATCTTGAGATTTAGAACTTGCCATGCTAGCATAGGTTCATGTATGAATATGCATGATTAGTGGGTAACTCTAACCGTTTTATTCGCCTTGTGTAATCAAAAGGAATAACTTGTGCTTAAATCGTTATGTTGTCAATTTCTGTAGACATATAGGGAATCAACATAATTGATGCCTATTCAACTTCTATCTTAATTGTGGATGTTTGGTAGAATGGTATTAGTACAATAAAAGTTGGCTTTTATCAGTTTCGTGTTATTCGATTAATATCATCACTGTTGCATGCTAAGGGTAATAACAATAGCTATTGAAGGAAGTAGTAATGAAGTTGTGATCTCATGAGTGTTTTAATATTGTTAATTCGAGTGTTAATTAAGTGGTTAATTATAGTAGTTAATTGTAGTTAATAATTAGTTAATCAAGCCGGGCACTATTCAGATGGTGCAGAATTCTGTTTCTTTCGGAGGTGCTGCGACTGAAGACCCCAACATGCACATAAGGAATTTTGTCGAGATCTATAGTACTTTCAAATATAATGGTGTGACTAATGAGGCTATCAAGCTGAGGCTTTTCCCATTCTCTCTGAGGGATAAAGCTAAGGACTGGTTATATTTTGAACTAGCCGGGTCCATCACTACTTGGCAAGATCTTGCACAAAAGTTTCTGGTAAAGTTTTATCCAATGGCGAAGACTGCGGCTATGAGGAGTGCTCTTACTCAGTTTGCGCAGCAACCTACAAAATCTATGTGCGAAGCTTGGGAGCGCTACAAGGAGATGTTGAGAAAGTGTCCACATCATGGAATGCCTGATTGGATGGTGATCACTGATTTCTATAATGGTTTGGGGGCCCAATCTCGGCCCATGCTCGATGCAGCAGCTGGAGGCGCCTTGTAGGCCAAAAGCTATACTGAGGCTTATAATCTTATTGAGACTATGGCTGCAAATGAGCATAAAAAATCAACTCAAAGGATGATGCCTGGGAAAGTAGCAGGTATTCTGGAAGTTGATGCAGCTACAGCTATTGCAGCGCAGCTCCAAGCGCTGTCTATGAAGGTCGATTCTCTTGCCACCTATGGGGTCAATCAGATAGCTATGGTCTGTGAGCTTTGTGCAGGTTCTCATGCTACGGATCAGTGTTATCTTGTTAACGAATCTGTTCAGTACGTGAACAATTATCAGCGACAACAGCAGCCTGTGCCAGCTACTTATCATCCTAACAACAGAAATCATCCAAATTTCAGCTGGAGTAATAATCAAAATGCTATTCAGCAACCATATCAGCAAGGCGTGAGTAAACAGTTCAATCCACCTGGATTCCAGCAACCGCAGCATTATGCTCAAAGGAAATCATATCCTCAACAGGGAGGTGCAGCTGCACCCACTAGTGCTGATTTTAAGGAACTTAAGCTGTTGTGCAAGAGTCAGGCGGTTTCTATTAAGACTTTGGAAAATCAAATTGGTCAAATAGCCAATGCAGTGCTCAATTGTCAACCTAGCACACTTCCCAGTGACACTGAAGTGCCAGGAAGGAAGGAAGCTAAAGAGCAACTCAAGGCTATTACCTTAAGGTCTGGAAAAGTTGCTGATGCTGAAAAAGCAAAAGAAGGAGAAGCTGAAGTTGGTAATGAAGAAGTTAAGCAAAAGGAGAAAGCGGCGGAATCAAGGAAGACTACTGTTGAACACACTCTGCCTGAGGGTAATACAGGGGAGAAACAGCTCTATCCTCCACCACCTTTCCCTAAGAGATTGCAACAACAAAAGCTGGATAAGCAGTTCGGTAAGTTTCTGGAGGTGTTCAAGAAACTTCACATCAATATACCTTTCGCTGAGGCTTTGGAGCAAATGCCTAGTTATGCGAGATTGATGAAGAGTATTCTTTCAAGGAAGGTGAAACTGGATGACCTTGAAACCGTTGCTCTAACGGAAGAATGCAGTGCTGTGCTGCAGCAAAAGTTACCTCCAAAGCTTAAAGATCCAGGTAGCTTCACCATTCCTTGCACCATTGGCAAGTTGTCTTTTGACAAGTGCCTTTGTGATTTGGGAGCAAGCATCAATCTGATATCGTTGTCGATCTTTAAAAAGTTGAACTTGCCTGATCCAAAGCCCACCTACATGTCTCTACAATTGGCTGATCGTTCTATTACTTACCCAATAGGCATAGTGGAGGATGTGCTAGTAAAGGTGGATAAGCTCTTCTTTCCTGCAGCTTTGTTATCCAGGATTTCGAGGAAGATAAGAAGATTCCCATAATCTTGGGAAGACCTTTCTTGGCTACTAGCCGTACCTTGATAGATGTGCAGGAATGTGAACTTACAATGAGGGTGTAGGATCAGGATGTGACATTCAATGTATTCAAAGCAATGAAATTCTCTACAGAAGACGAGGAGTGCTTAAAAATAGATTTGATTGATTCTGCGGTTACTTCAGAACTTGATCATATGCTAATGTCTGATGTATTAGAGAAGGCCTTAGTAGGGGATTTTGACAGTGATGATGAGGATGGCAATGAGCAACTACAATATCTTAATGCTTCTCCCTGGAGGCGAAAGCTAGACATGCCGTTTGAATCTCTTGGTGCTTCTGACCTCAAAAATGCTGAAGGAAAGCTCAAATCATCTATTGAGGAAGCACCTACCTTGGAGCTTAAGCCATTGCCTGAACACTTGAGGTATGCTTTTTTTGGTGATGCATCTACTTTAACTGATATTATTGCATCTGACCTTTCAGGTAGTGAGGAGGACAAGCTCTTAACGATTTTGAGAGAATTCAAATCGGCTATCGGATGGACTATAGCAGACATCAAATGGATCAGCCCTTCATATTGCATGCATAAGATTCTGCTAGAGGAGGGTAGCAAGCCGACTGTTGAGCAACAATGCAGACTTAATCCTATCATGAAAGAAGTGGTGAAGAAAGAAATTCTGAAGTGGCTTGATACAGGAATCATTTATCCTATTTCTGACAGTTCTTGGGTGAGCCCCGTGCAATGTGTACCTAAGAAAGGGGGTATTACTGTGGTAGCAAATGAGAAGAACGAGCTCATCCCCACTCGAACAGTCACAGGATGGAGAGTATGCATAGATTACAGAAAGTTGAACAAGGCCACAAGGAAGGATCACTTCCCACTTCCGTTTATTGATCAGATGCTTGACAGGTTGGCCGGTCATGAGTATTATTGTCTTCTGGATGGCTATTCAGGGTATAATCAGATTTGTATTGCACCAGAGGATCAAGAAAAGACTACCTTCACTTGTCCATTTGGCACATTTGCTTTTCGCAGAGTATCGTTTGGGTTATGTGGCGCACCGACCACTTTTCAGAGATGTATGATGGCTATATTCTCTGACATGATTGGAAATAATGTCGAGGTGTTCATGGACGACTTCTCCATCTTTGGACATTCGTATGATGAATGTTTGAATAATCTTCGTGCAGTACTCAAAAGGTGCATGGAAACTAATTTGGTGCTCAATTGGGAAAAATGTCATTTTATGGTGCGTGAAGGCATTATTCTTGGGCATAAGGTCTCTAGCAAGGGTCTTGAGGTGGACAAAGCCAAGGTGGGAGTCATTGAAAATCTTCCACCACCTATTTCTTGCAACCAATCTAGCTTTGTTCCTTGTGACCTTGACATTTTCATCCATCTTATTTATGAATACCCAATTAGTATCAATAGAGTTCTTATATTTAGGTTTGGGTACCAGCTTCCATACTTTATATCTTTCAAATTGGTTTAGCTCTTCATGTATAGTTAAAACCCAATCTGGATCCATTAGAGCCTCTTCTACCCTCTTTGATTCTTCCTGTGATAGAAAGCTACTGTACATACATTCATCTTTAGTTGCTCTCCTTGTTCGCACTCTAGATGTTGCATCACCAATGATCAGTTCAAATGGATGATTCTTAGTCCATTTTCTTTAAGGTGGTAGATTTGCTCTAGATAAAGTGGCCTCATTGGTGTCTTAATGTGTGACTGAGTGTTGACTAGATGATACTCCCCTGAGTCGGTGGATCTTTAATTTGAATATTGAGTTCTGTCAAACAGTGATCTAGAATGACCTTCAGCGTCTATTGAAGAATGATCATCAACAGGTGTTGTATTCTGTCTTTCAACGGATGATGCATTTTATCTTTCAACGGATGCTGCACTTTGTCTTTCAACGGATGTTGTACCTTGTCTTTTAACGGATGTTGCACTTTGTCTTTCAATGGATGCAACACACTGTGCATCAACTGATGTTGCTTCATTTGATAACAAGTTTGAATATCCTTTTGGCATTCCTTCTAGACCACTTTCATCATCACTATCATCACTGTACATCTCAATATTGTTAAATTTGAGGCTTTCATGGAAATCTTCATCTTCCAGTCCTTCAATCTTTTTATCATCAAACACAACATGTAAAGATTCCATAACAATGTTGGTTCTCATATTAGAGACTCTATAGGCTTTTCCAACAACATATCCAACAAAGATACCTTCATCAGCTTTTGAATCAAACTTTCCATGTTGGTCAGCTTGATTACTTAGAATATAGCACTTGCATCCAAAAATATGAAGAAAGTTCAGTATTGGCTTTCTTTTCTTGAACAATTGATAAGGAGTCATGCCTTTGGCTTGATTGATCAAAGAAATATTCTGAGTGTAACATGCAATTGACTGCCTTAGCCCAAAAATAAGTTGCTAACTTTGATTCTTCTAGCATAGTCCTTGCAACTTCAATAAATGACATGTTCTTTCTCTCAATCACTCCATTTTTTTGTGGTGTCCTTGGAGCTGAAAACTCATGCATGATTTCATTTTCTTCACAAAACAACCTCATTGTAGAATTCTTGAACTCAGTTCTATTGTCACTCCTGATTCCTCTGACTTTGAGATCAGGATGATTGTTGACTAGCCTGATTTAATTGATGATGATTTCATATGATTCATCCTTTGATCCAAGAAAATATGTCCATGAATATTTTGAAAAATCATCTACAATCACTAGGCAATACCTCTTATTAGAAGACAATACATTGGCTGGTCCAAATAAATCCATATGCAGTAATTGTAATGGTTTATCAATTATTGTTTCAAACTTCCTTTTGAATGATGCTTTCTTTTTCTTTCCTTTATGACAAGCACCATATAGTCCATCCTTTAAAAATTCAACTTGAGGAATGCCTCTAACAAGGTATTTCCTGACCAATTCATTCATAATCTTGAAATTCAAATGACATAGCTTCTTGTGCCATAGCCAACTTTCATCTTGACTTGCTTTGCTGAAAAGACAAGTGATTGAATCTGCATCTGTGGAGTTAAAGTCATCTAAGTACACATTTCCTCTCCTTATTACAGTAAGGATCACTTTGTTGTCCTTTTTGCAAGTGACAACACAGGCTTCTGAATTAAAGGTAACTGAGTTGCCTTCATCACACAATTGGCTGACACTCGAGAGATTATGTTTGAGTCCATCAACTAGTGCTACTTCATCAATGATGACATTCCCTTTTGAAATCAAGCCATATCATATAGTATATCCTTTGTTGTCATTTACAAAGGTAATGCTAGGGCCAACTCTTTCCTTAAACTTTGTTAGTAGGATAGAATCTCCAGTCATGTGACTTAAGCATCCAATGTCCAAGTACCATAGATTCTTTTTATTTCCCTGCACACATTAAAACCAAATCAAGTTGATTTTGGTACCCAAGTTTCCTTGGGTCTTGCCTTATTAGCTTTCTTCTTAAGTTTCTTAGACTTTCCACCATTAGATTTAGGTGATCCAAGATCAATCTTTATCTAGGGAATAGGACTTTGAAACCCATAATAGTTTGAGATTCATCAAGCACATTATGATTAACATGGTATGGCATAGGTTGTGCATACATGTTATTCTAGAAATGCTTGCTATATGGCATTTGTGGCATATTAAATGCAGGATAGTAAGGATTATGTGTAAATGACATATTAGCAAAAAGTGCATATGAGTTATGTGGAGGTATAACAGACATGGCATGCATAGGTGATATAAGCATGTTAGGCAAAGAAGGAGGTACATACATGGGTGCATTCTTAACAGACTTGTAATTAGTAGATAGATGATTAACACTACCACACTTCACACATGTTTTTCTAGGTGCATACTTATCAGGAGTGTAGTTGTTGTGTTTGTTAATCCCTACTTTCTCATTCCTATTAGTTTTCCTTTTAGATTCCGTCTTCATCTCAATATTTTTTAATCTATCATTCAATTACTTAATTGATAGATGCCATATATTCACTTTACTTGCATTCTTGGTTTTGCTTGACACTCCCGAGATGAAGTACTTTGTTAGTTAACCATATTTTTCATTAAGCTTTACTAGCTTTCCTTGGCTGATGGCTTTTTCTCCTTCAACGGATGAGCTTTATTATTCAACGGATGAGCTTCATCATCCGTTGATAGACCATCAACTAAATTTGGGTTTAGTTTCTTCTTTTCTTTATTCCAGGCTTCTTCACAAAATGATTCAATCCCATGAAATTTAGCATCTGTGCACTAACATCCCTGGAATATTTCCAGGCTTTAATGACTTCTTGTTCTCATTCAAGCTGCTTTATCAAAATTTCTTCTTTCTTCAAAGACTATGTTAACTCTTTTCTAGCAATTTTATACTGATTTTTTAATTTTTTAAACTCAATAAATTGAGTTTCAAACACAACATTTCTATCACTTAAAAAAAGATTATTCTCTTTAATTCTAGTGTTATCTTTTGTGAGTGATTTAAGTGTGACACGCAAATGATACAATTCAGTTGATATATCATTAATAACATCGTTGCATTCATCTTTAGAAAGCTGTGGAAGATTCGTAAAGATTACCTGATTGCTAGATGAGCTAACCTCTGTTTCGTCTGACTTGGCCATATGAGCAGGGTTGACATAGTTTATGTCTTCATCTGCATCATCTCCATCAGTTGCCCAATCATTTTTTTGAGTTATGAATGCCTTCTCTTTCTGTTTGAGAAAGTCAAAATATTTCTTTTTGTAGTCTATAGGCTCAAACCTTATCTTTTCAGAATTTGGCTTCCTATACTCATTTGCAAAATGACCACTTAGCCCACACTTGAAACATTTATATTTGGTTTTATCAACCATGTTTCTGTTAGGCTTCACAGATCCAATATTTTTCTTGAATTTGAGCTTTGCAAATCTTCTAGAAAGAAAGGCCAGATGCTCATCAACTTTATCCATGTCATCCGGACTTGGACAGTCTTCAACTTCAGTCATCAGCCCTTTTCCCTTGCCTATCTCAGACCTGCCTTCATAAACATTAATGTTTGGTGCAGTTTTAACAGCTTCAACCTTCATTTCCAGCATTCTCTCATGCTCAGCTACCAATGCCACAAACCCACCTTCCTTTCTTGCTTTCTCTATTAGCCCATCTTGTTCCATTTCAAGCCTATAGGTCTTCAAAATTCCATACAATCTCTCAAGATTAAAATCCTTGTACTCTTGTGAATTTCTGAGAGAGACTGTCATTGGCTTCCATTCCTTTGATAAAGACCTTAGAAATTTTAGGTTGGAATCCTTGGTTTGGTAGACTTTTCCCACTATACCATAGATTACTTTAAGCAACCCCTCAGTTGTGTTGCTATAGAACCAAAAAAATGTTGCTAAAGGCCCAAATAGGGCTAAAGCAACATCAAAGCTATATTGACTCATAGCTAGTTAGTATAGATATCTATAACAACATACCAACTACTCTATTGCAACATAGCACATTTTGTTACTATAGATCTCAATAACAACGTCTTTCAGACTCTATAGTAACATATATTTTGTGTTGCAAAACATCTTAGAATTTCTTTCAGGATGGTGGGACCCATATGTAGGGCCCACATAATAATTTTTTAAAATTTATATTTAATAGTTTTTTTGTTACTTTTTTTCTTTTATTTTCACTAATATAATAATAAATAGATAAATATTTAAATCTAAAATATAAATGGAAATATTGCAAGAATAATTAGAGTAACATCCCAATTTAAATTAATAAATATGAACTCATGAACTATTATTACAAAAAGATGATTCAATTTCTATAAAAAATACATTTTACTGTCAACAAGTCATGTATGCATAATATCTGAGATGGTATCTTAAGTTGCGACATGACAGACTCAACACCAGTGTCGTCAAGATCACAGGTTCTTAATCAAGTCAAAATCGGAGTCCAGGTTCTTGTATCACCCGATTTTGAGCTGTCTCGCTGGCACCAAATTAGGAATCGTGTTGTTCTGCAAAGAAAAAACGAAAACCTTGGTCAAACATTTACCATTGTGATAAAAAAGAAATGCTTCTTCCTAAAATAAATTAGAGTTTACAAAAAATATTGGATGAGAAAGTAGTTCAATACATACTATGATGCAAGACAGGGTTGTAAAAGCCCAAGACAAATACTGAATGACACAAAAAATGCAAGTGACAGATCACTATGTACAGTGTGACTGTGATCATCATACAATTAACAAATTTAGCACCAAAACTCTGACTAAAAATGATCAACAAATGGGCTGTAAAACTAATTATATAAATATAAATATAACACAAGAAAGGTATGGAAACAAGACCTAACCAAAGTAACTAGAAGTACAGGTTTAAAAGGGATTTCCTAGACAATGTAATTGATAGAAAACTGCAAGAGGTGATTGTGTATTATATACTTTTTCTTTTTCACTATAATTATTAGTATTTACCTGCTACCCTGCCTAAAATTTTTTAATTTTCATACCACATCACACTAGAAATAACATGAGAACTCAATTAAATGCAACTATAGAATTATTTCAGGTAGGCCCTACCCATCTACGGAAAAGTGACTAGTTCTCTCCAATTAATTTCAAAAACTGTGATCAGTTGCTAAGAAAAAAGCAAAAAAATGATGATTGGCGCATAAATGTTTTAATTAAAATTCAGTTACGTACAACAGAAGCTAGAAAAAGAAACATAAAGTAATGCATGTACTGCTTGACTACAACTCTGACGAGCGCAATTGCAAGGTAACATAAACCAAAAAGTTTAAAATTACAAAAAAAACTATATCATTACCGCATTGTAGATTGCTTTAAGTTTTGGAATAAACAGTTTTAAACAAATGGTTAAATTAAATTTCCCTGGCTCGGTAATGCTTACAGAAAATCACCTGCCTGATTTAAGACTATTCCTTTCTGCTCAGAATAAAAGTATGATTTATATGACAAATGAATATCTAACTCAAAACAATCTCACGAGGAGGCAAATTCGTTATATATTATAGAAAACCATATATGTAATATTTTTTTCAAGTCAACTCGTTACCAAATAGTCAATTACTTCAGAGACAACTAAGCCACGTACTTATTATATAAAGCATAAATGCAATATGGATCTCCTTAGATATCGAGCACAACATTTTACTTACCATCACAAACTCCACAAATGCAATATGAGTTGAATGATGATAGTCTCCGAGAAGCCTCAAGCGAAGAACCTATAGACGACAAGAAGTTTAGTTAAGACAGTTAAAAATTTAAAAACAAGAGCAACTTCAAAAAGTCACAAACCTCCCCACAGACGGTTTCAAAAAAGAGCTTGACATCTGCTGGAGTAACCTGTAAGAAACAATCATGGTGATGTTAAAAAGAATCCTTTCAAATCTCTCAACCAACCAAACAAGAACTTATATGTATTCAAATAACCTTCTTATCTATATTTGTACAGTAAATTGTCCTTGCGCACATCTCTCTTTCGTCTTTAGACTAAAAAAGACATCACAAAAGGAAATAAATGATTATAACTCTGCCTCTCAGTTACATATCTCCGATTATATTTAAGAACGGAATAGTAATGAAAATTATTATGATACAATGAGCTTAGATGCTTACCTGTAATAACCCCAAAATTTTGAACTTTTTGTAACCCTTATGAATAGTGTTTTTGCTGATATTGCTGAATAAGAAAACTTTTCATGCCACACTATGTAGGGGTTCTTTTATTGTTATTCTGAGGTCTTATTAGTACTCTATATGATATATAAGTGTATGTAAAAATCGTCAGAATCCAAATTCGAACACTTTGATTTTTCCGGAAAATCCACCAGATACCAAAAGAATTGAGTATAAGGTAACAGGATAAAAAGGATTTAAATTCAAGGATTATAAGAGAGGATCATAAAATGAATATAATGTATTGAGAAAGGTTAAGGAAACCCAAGTGATAAGATCCCGGGTATGATCCCTCAAACGATAAACAAAAACGAAAGTTAAGCGAACCGTATAACAGATCAGCGGTCACTAGCCAAGTAATTAGAATCTAATCAAAGAAGTTAGTAAGGATGATGTCATCACACCAATAAGAAGAGGACAATCATGGGAAGATGACATAGGATTGATGACCTAAGCATGACCAAAAGGGAAGGAAGTGTGGTTGATTTCAAGCCACACAAAAATCACCATGGTTAAAAGGTAAATAATTAAAACAAAAGCAAAAACAACCAACCAACAAATCATTTCACCAAAAACACAATTTGACTTCCATTTCAAGCAACAAAGCTCTCGGCCTCTTTTCCATTTCAAGAAGAAAAAAACCAAAATCCAAGTTCCAAGCTTCATTAATTAGTGAGGTAATTATCTAAGATTCCTTATGCATAGATATAGCTATCCTATAAGTTTAAGCTTCAAATTCCTTCACAATCTCTTCCTAAAATTCATGGAAGAAGAGGGTGAATAGTGTTTTTCAAGAACTTAAAATTTTGTTCTTGAGTTTTTGTTTAGATTAAGCTTTGGTAAGGACTTTCAAGGGTGATTCCAAGCTCCTTAGTTACTTTTACTCACCAAGGTAGGTATAATCTCATACCCTAGCCTACTTTTGTATATTTAGAGCTTTTGTGTTTGGTATGGTTCATGAGAAGCTTGATTATTGTGTATTTATAGATGTGTTGGTTTTGTGATGTGTTTGGAGTTGTAAACCTTGTTGATTAATTAAAGAACTTAAGTAAAGCTTTTAGTTCATGTTGGGAAGTAGTATAAAATTGGAAATATTGAGTTGTTGGGGCTGTTGTAGCATTGCATGTATGGAGTTGGGTTGTATGGTTGAATTGAGGTTGATTGGTGGTTGATTTGGAGTAGGATAAAAATTGGTAATCGCGTAAACATGGCCTTCGTAATGTCTGATTTACTTTAGACTGTTTTGTTCTTAACATCAGGACCCGAGAACTCACTGTTAGGTATTTACCAATGCCATGATTAGATAGTTCATGTTACGAGCTTCATTTTGATATGTGGTTCGTTTGAATCCGATGTACGGTTTAGGAGAAACGACCGTTTTAAGTAACGGCGTTTTGCGAACGAACCATTACCCCTCGCCTTACTTTGAAACATTGGTTAAAGACCTTAAATGACTAATTGGAGTATGAAACATTTATGTAAAGTGTATTAGGCAGTTGGTAAGGCACTCGCAAAAGAATCGCCTTAAAACTCTTAATGGTTAATTTATTAAAAATGGTGGAGCCGAGGGTACTCGAGCGACTTAAGTGAATCGTTGAGCGCAAAGCGAGTGTTAGAGTCTAATTGGTTAAAGTATAGACTCATAAGCAACTTTGGTTTAATTCCAACTTATATGTTGTTTATAGGTTACCAGACTTGTCCCAAGCCATTTATCACCCCCAGTCCCTCAGGCAAGTTTTCTACCCGTTATACTGTTGTTGTGATGTATATATGTTTATGCATTATCTTGTGATAGATGCATGATGGTTAATTAGAAAATCTTGCGATATATTGGAGCATGCTGATATGGTATATATATGCATGTCTATTTCATAATCTGGTTATCTATCTGTTGATTTCAATGCTTATAGTTGCATAATACCTATGCTAGAGATAAGCAGTAGTTGCGTATACCCTTAGTATAGGGGATCCGAAGGTGAACATTTTCTAAACCGGGAGTCGATGTTCCCGAGTATATTATATATATATATATATTTATATATATATATTGATATAGTTTTCAAAACTATTAATCGAATAAGGTTTATTCGATAACTTTATTTTAAATAATGAATATTATTTGAATATTCATTCGAGGACTTATGACTCTGTTCATTCTATTTAATGAATATTATTTGAATATTCATTCGAGGACTTATGACTCTGTTTATTCTACTTATTGAATATTATTTGAATATTCATTCGAGGACTTATGACTCTGTTCATTCTATTTAATGAATATTATTTGAATATTCATTCGAGGACTTATGACTCTGTTTATTCTACTTATTGAATATTATTTGAATATTCATTTGAGGACTTATGACTCCGATTATTTACTAATTAATATTCTTTATTTTATTAAAGAATAATGTTTCGATAATCAAACTTATTTTCGATTATTCAAGTAAAGATAGTACTTTCGTATAAGTATATCTTTGGTTATTTAAGATTCATTTCAGGTATGAGTTTAAAACTTCTACTTCAAGTTATTTATATAAAGATTATTCTTTATGGGAATATTATTTAAATAATAATATTCAGATATTTTCTAATATATCAGGACTGATTTATGTCATTAAATCAGCATTACTCCAAACATTCTTAAAAGTGTTTTCGAGTCTTCAAAATGATTTTAAAAGTTAGAGCGGATCCCAAAACTCATTTTTATATTTAAGATCTTCCTTTCAAAGGGGATTTAAATACTCGCTCAAAACCTGAGGGATCCGGCTCTGTGGTGTATTTATATTCGCAACAAGGTTGCTGTTTTGATAAATGAATTGATTACTTACCCAACGTTCGGGAAGTAAGTCCATCTATTGAATCGGCATAAGCAACATGGGCTCAATGGGCATCCATGAAGTGTAAATGGCTCAGTGGGAGTCCATCAAATGCGTAAGTGGCTGAGTGGCAGTCCAGCATAAGGTCCTATTGCGGCCAGGGTGATAACCAGTGGGGAATTCGTCCATCTACTAGTAGAAAAGGTTACTTATTGGTATCTTTGCCTGATCAGCAAGATATCGGGTTTATGCCAAAATTATTTTCCTTTCCAAAATTTATTGGATGTTACAAACTCTGTTCATATTTTACATAACAGAGGTTTCCAGGAAATGTATAAAAGATATATATGTGAATATATATATATATATATCAGGACTAAATAAAGTATATCGTAACTTCATTTCATTCAATAATATATCAAAGATTGAATCTATTCAAGTCTTAACTTGTGGTCTCATCTATGGGATGACCTTTTGAAACCTATAATACTTTGAACAGTGGTAGTTCAAGTAGCTTTATAAAATGGTAGAAGTATAGAGAAGTAATTGGTAACTTCATCTTCCTTTAAGCTTATATCCAGAAAGTATCTACCTTACACTTGATAAAGGTTTCCAGTAAGTTATCCATTTAGATACTTGCATTATTGTTTACACTATATATTATCTTGCGAGCTGAAATGCTCACTCTTGCTTCATTTCTTCATCACACAACAACAGTTAGGAAAGATGGCCAGACTCAAGCAGACCCAGCGCAAGCGCGTGGGAAGCATCCCGCGTCTTCCCGTTGATGTTGTAGCTGCTATAGCTACAGAGGTAGATCTATTGGTAGATCAGGCATTCTACTTTTGGGAACCAAATATTGTATAATTATAACTTGTGGCAGATAATGGCAAATAACTGTAAACTTATCAAGTAATCATTTTGGGTTGTAATAACTTTTAAATTGTGGATTCAAGGACTTGTACTTATTTCAATTTCATCTCTGAGACTATAACGGGTTGTGGTGTGTGTTAGTGTGGGGTCACAGCATGAGGTTATTTATTATTAATTAAGTTAAGTGATATTGTGGAAAGAAAGACCGTAATGACCCGGATCCCCGACCCCGGATCTGGGGGTGTTACAGAAATGGTATCAGAGCTAAGCGTTATAAACCTCAGAGATGATACGATGATATAATAATAAACTCACAAAGATAATAAGAACTCTTGCCAAGTTCATAGTCGGACTACTTAAAGTAGCACTGACAGTTAAAAACCTTACGGGAACCCTTATAAGTATCATGATAGTAACTTAGCTCGTTTAATATGTAGGCTCATGCGATAGAGGACCCAGAGATGTTCGAGCGTGAGCATGATGAGACACTGCTAGATGCCGAGGATCAGGAGGAGCCTGAGATGGAAGAGGAGGAGGAGGACCCCTCAGAGGAGTCAGAGACGGAGGTTGTAGCGATTTCAGATGAGGAGGACCTGGATGAGGTCCTAGTAGCTGAGGAGCATGTCGGAGCTATGGTAGAGTACACTGGTACCCCTTTACCCTCACTCCCGGTGGTCAGAGCTCCTTCCCCTCCACCACTATCTTGGAGTCCTTATGATGACAGCTCAGAGACCCATACTTCCGAGCCTAGGCAGACCGAGGAGGCATCCCCAGCGGCTCCGGATTCACCACCTCTCGACCCTGCCCATAGGCAGTCTTTGTTAGCTCACGGCTATGTTCAGGATGTACTGAGGACCCGAGTGGCTATTGTTGAGGCCCGGCTGGACGAGGTCAGGAGGGAGTTGGATGCGGAGAGGGCGGGTAGGCGTGCCCGAGCTTATGAGACTAGGACTACTATACCCCGATCCTTGAGGTGGGAGCTAACGGGGATAGAGCTCACGGCCCGAGCGAGACTCCGATCGCTCCAGGGGGACAGGCATGGTAGGATCTCCAGGCGGCAGGCCGATTATATCTTCCGCCGTGCGATGGAAAGAGTATGGGAGCGGACCCGCTCCGGTGTGTGATTCAGGATCGGTGATGGGATAGTCTAGTTGTCTAGTTAGTCGAGGCCGTAGTAAGAGCCAATTTTCCGGGATAGTTGACTTGCATATAGCATCCCTTTTTCTGACTAGACAGATAGACTCTTGTGTATCACTTTTGGGCAGATGGCTGTAGCACTGTTGTACTTTTGACCAGATCAAACTATGTATTTCTCGCATTATGTATATATTTGTTTCCTTTCAGTTCAGCTCCTTAGTGACGAGATCACTATTTTTATCATTATTATTACTGCACTTCTTATTAGAACTGTCATAAAAATAATAGAATTGCGAGATACATTCTCCCCATTATAGAACTGTGCAAGGCACAATGTTGTGTATGATTGTGACCTAACATTGAATTTCCCAAAAATTTTTATCAGTATCATGCCACCAAGAAAGATTGGAACTAGGGTGAACCCTAGATCTGAGGACTAGGGAAGCCATAACAAGGATGATAGGAACCAAGAACACAGTGAAGAGGAAGATGAGGATTATGTTGAACAGGATGACTCCCTGTATGAAGAGGAGGAGGAAACATATGATGTGAAGGATTTGAGATAGAGGATGAAGAAGGAGAAACTGAGGTTGAGCAACCAGTACCAAACCCAGGCATGGATCCCGTGGGACAGTTCATGCAACTACTAAGGCAGAACTTGGAACGTCAACCCAACCCACCCCCTCAAGGAAATAACAATGTTGTGGCAAACTCTTTCAGGGCTTTCAAGTCCCTTAAGCCCCCTAAAATCCACGGATCAGCCGACCCAGTTGAGGCAATGGCATGGTTAAAGGAAATGGAGAAATCCTTTGAGATTCTGAGTACCGATGAGGCGCAGAAGACTGTATTTGCTACCTACCTTCTGAAAGGAGAAGCCAACTACTGGTGGGAGGCCAAGAAAAACATGGAGACAGATGCTATTATAACCTGGGAGAGGTTCAGTCAGTTGTTTTTGGGAAAGTATTTCCCGAGGTTTATGGAGAACCAGATGGAGCTCAAATTCTTGGAGCTAAAGCAGAATAACTTATCTATAGCAGAGTACGAAGCAAAATTTACCGAGTTATCAAGGTTTGTGCCGGAGTTTGTGAGCACCGAGGAAAAGAAAGCTAGGAGGTTTCAGCAGGGACTGAAACCGTGGATTCAGAATAGGGTGGCAATCCTTGAGCTTACGGATTATGCCACTCTGGTGCAAAAGGCAACAAGTGTAGAAGCCGGAAGTGAACAGATGCAAAAGGAAAAAGAGAAGAAGGGAATAAAGAGGAAAAGTATGAGCATGGGTGGAGGTTCCGCAGGAGGGAGCTTCCCAACTAGATTTAATCGAGGAGCAGTGTCCCTACCGGGAAAGAACACTGGGTTTAAGCGGCCAATGAGTATGAATGTGAGCCAGAGCGGCCAGAAGTCAAGAATGTCCTATTCCAACCAATCTCGACCCCCATTGCCAGCCTGTAATACTTGTGGAAGGATGCATACTGGGGAGTATAAAGGAAAGCCAGTAACTTGCTTTAAGTGCGGTCGAGAGGGTCACTATTCAACTAAGTGCCCTTCATCAACCCCTGCTGTCATTCCAACCACCACTTGTCATCAGTGTGGACGCCCGAGTCATTGGAAGAGGGAATGCCCAATGAACAAACCAGCAGCTTCAGGAGCCAGCAGGGCTGCCTCCAATAAGCCACCTACTGCGAGGACTTTCAACATGACAGTCCAGGATGCTATGAAAGACTCATATGTGATAGCAGGTACCCTTTCTCTAAATTCAGTCAGTGCAAACATTTTATTTGATTCGGGAGCAACTAAATCTTTTATATCAAAGGACTTTGCGCGTAAATTAAGACTTAAGGCTGAACCCTTGATAAAACCCTTACAAGTAGAAATAACCAATCATGAAGTTATTCTTGTTAACCAGATTCACCGCGCTTGTGAGTTAGGCATAAGGGAATAATCTTTTAGTGTTGATCTGATTCCTTTTAAATTAGGGGAGTTTGATGTAATTTTGGGAATAGACTGTAAGGGGAAGAAAGTTAAGTTGAATATCCCAGGAAATAAAGAAGTCATATTTAGGGGAAAGAGGTAGATGTAGAAATTTTTGACTATGGCCCAGGCCAAAAGGATGCTACGAAAAGGAAATGAGGCTTACCTAGCCTATGTGGTGGACACGCAGAAGGAGGTGCCTAACTTATAAGATATTCCGGTAGTCAACGAATTTGAAGATGTATTCCCACAAGACCTTCCGGGATTACCACCCGATAGAGTGATTGAATTTGCTATTGAGTTGGCCCCAGGGACGGCGCTAGTTTCAAAAGCACCTTACCGGTTAGCCCCATTAGAAATGAAGGAATTAGCTACTCAATTGCAGGAACTCTTGGATAAGGGTATGATAAGACCCAGTGTATCTCCGTGGGGAGCACTAGTGTTATTTGTTAAGAAGAAGGATGGGAGCATGAGGCTGTGCATCGACTACCGAAAGTTGAACAAGCTAACCATAAAGAACATGTACCCGTTACCTAGAATAGATGATCTGTTCGACCAACTAAAGGATGCTGTTTATTTTTCCAAGATTGACCTAAGAACTGGATATCACCAACTAAAGATTAAACCCGAAGATATTCCCAAGACTGCGTTCCGTACCAGGTATGGGCACTATGTGTAATAACCCCAAATTTTGGAAATTTTTGAAACCCTTATGAATAGTGTTTTTGCTGAATGAGAAAAATTTTCATGCCACGCTACGTAGGGGTTCTGTTATTGATCTTATGGAATATTATTAGTACTCTATGTGGTATATAAGTGTATGTAAAGATCGTCAGAATCCAATTCCGAACACTTTGATTTTCCCGAAAATCCAATAGATACGGAAAGAATTGAGTATAAGGTAATAGGATAAAAAGGATTTAAATTAAAGGATTATAAGAGAGGATCATAAAAGGAATACAATATATTGAGAAAGGTTAAGGGAACCTAAGTAATAAGATCCCGGGTATGATCCCTCAAACGATAAACGAAAACGAAAGTTAAGCGAACTGTATAACAGATCAGCGGTCATTAGGCAAACGATTAGGAAGTTAATCAAGGGGATTAGTGGGGATGATGTCATCCAACCAATAGAAAGAGGACAAGGAGGGGAGGATGACATCATGAGGATGACACAAGCATGACATGGGAAGGAAGGAGGTGTGGTTGAATGAGAACCACACAAATTCAAGGGCAACAAGGTAATTGACTAAATCAAACACAAAAACAAAGCAACCAAGCCAAGTAAAATCATTTTCATCAAAATCAAAAAGAACCAAGGCTTGTTCTTGAAGAAGCTCTCGGCTTTTTACTATTCAAAAGAGCAAGAAATTCAAAATCAAAGATCCAAGCTTCCTAAATTGGTGAGTTAATTCCCTAATCATCTTCATGCTTAGTTACGGCTATATCATGAGTTTAAGCCATCAATTCCTTCTCCATCTTCTCCATTTAATCAAAGAAGAAGGCTATGAATAGTGTTTTCAAGTTTTTAACTTGAAGTTTTTCTTGTTTTCCTTGAAGATCCAAGCATTCCTAAGACTTCTCAAAGCTTCTTAAGGCTTCCTAGCTCCTCCCACCACTTCAAGGAAGGTATACCATCTCCAAACCCTAGATTCCTATGTATTATAAGATGATTTTGATTAGTAGAATGATATTGTAGCTTGTTGTTGTGATTAGAGTTTGGGAATTGAAATGGTAGTGAAATGGAATGGTAAATGTTGTGGTTTTGATTAAAAGAACTTAAGTATGGTTAAAGTTAAGCTTAGGCATAAGTATGAATGTTAAAATTGAATTGGTTGAGGTTGTTATGATGTGATAAGGATGGATGTTGGTTGTATGTTGGATTTGAGGTTGAATTGGGAGGGTTTTGAATGGTTTAAAATATTGGAAATCGCGTAAACATAGCCGTCGTAACGTCCGATTTTCTTTGGACTGTTTTTGTGCATAGCATTAGGACCCGAGAACCCCCTGCTAGATTATGACCACTGCCATGTTTAGATAGCTCATGTTACGAGCTTCGTTTTGATATATAGTTCGTTTAATTCCGATGCACGGTTTAGGAGAAACGACCGTTTCAAGTAACGGCGTTTCGCGAACGAAACTTTTCCCCTAGCCTTACTTTGAAACATAGGTTAAAGACCACAAAGGGTTAATTAATGCATGAAACATTTATGGTAAGTGTGTTAGGCAGTTGGTAAGACACTCGCGAAGGAATCGCCTTAAAACTCGTAAAGGATTAAATTATTAAAAATGGTGGAGCCGAGGGTACCCGGGTGACTTAAGCAAATCAGTAAGCGCAAAACAAGCGTTAGAGTCTAAGTTAGTTAAAGTATAGATTTACAAGTGACTTTGGTTTAATTCCAACTTACTTGTTGTTTATAGGTTACCAGACTCGTCCCGAGCCTTTTATCACCCCAAGTCGCTCAGGCAAGTTTTCTACCCGTTATACTGTTGTTGTGATATAAATATATGTATATGCATTATCTTGTGATAAGTGCATGATTGTTATTAGCAAATTTTGTGATATATTGGAGCATGCTGATATGGTATATATGCATGATTGTTTCGTAATCTGGTTATCTATCTGTTGATTTCAATGCTTATAGTTGCATAATACCTATGCTAGAGATAAGCAGTAGTTGCGTATACCCTTAGTATAGGGGACCCAAAGGTGAACATATTTCTAAACCGGGAGTCGATGTTCCCGAGTATATTATATATATATAATTATATATATATATATGGATATAGTTTTCAAAACTATTGATCGAATAAGGTTTATTCGATAACTTTATTTTATTTAATGAATATTATTTGAATATTCATTCGAGGACTTATGACTTTGTTTATTCTATTTAATGATTATTATTCGAATATTCATTCGAGGACTTATGACTCCTTTTATTTTATTATTTGAATAATATTTGAATATTCATTCGAGGGCTTATGACTCAGTTTATATTATTTATTGAATAATATTTGAATATTCATTCGAGGGCTTATGACTCAGTTTATATTATTTAATGAATATTATTTGAATATTCATTTGAGGATCTATGACTCCGATTATTTGCTGAGATAGATTCTTTATTTTATTAAAGAATAATATTTCGATAATCAAACTTATTTTCGATTATTCAAATAAAGATAGTACTTTCATATAAGTATATCTTTGGTTATTTAATACTCATTTCAAGTATAAGTCTTACAACTTCTACTTCAATTATTTGTATAAAGATTATTCTTTATGGGTATATTATTTAAATAATAATATTCAGATATTTTCTAATATATCGGGACTGATTTATTTCATTAAATCAGCATTACTCCAAACACTCTTTAAAGTGTTTTCGAGTCTTCAAAATGATTTTTAAAAGTTAGAGCGGATCCCAAAACTCATTTTTATATTTAAAATCTTCCTTTTAAAGGGGATTTAAATACTCGTTCAAAACCTGAGGGATCCGGCTCTATGGTGTATTTTATATTCGCAACAAAGTTGCTGTTTTGATAAATGAATTGATTACTTGCCCAATGTTCGGGAAGTAAGCCCATCTAATTGAGTCGGCATAAGCGACAGGCCGGGGTACGGTCTATCAAAGTGTAAGTGGCTGGGTGGCAGTCCATCAACGCGTGAGTGGCCGGGTAACGGTCTAGCGCGAGGTCCTAATGCGGCCAGGGTGATGACCGGTGAGGAATTCATCCATCTACAGTAGAAAGGTTACTTATTGGTATCTTTGCCTGATCAGCAAGATATCTGGTTTATGCCAAAATTCTTTTCCTTTCCAAAAATTCATTGGATATTATAACTCTGTTCATACTTTACATGACAGAGATTTTCAGGAAATGTATGAGATATATATATATATATGGATATATATATCAGGACTTAATGAAGTATCTCGTAACTTCATTATTTATAATGATATTTCAAAGATTGAATCTATTCAAGTCTTATCTTGTAGTCTCATCTGGGTGATGAACTTTGAAACTAATTATAACTTGAACGGTGGTAGTTCAAGTAGTATTTGGGAAAGATATAAGTATATTGGGGTATCTTGTAACTTCATCTTTGAAACTTATATCTAATTAATAATTGTCTTATGAATGACAAAGAATTTCAGAAAAACGTTGAGACAAGGTTAGATATATTAGATCACCTTGCAACGATACTTTTTATACAGTTATAAACTGGAACTTTGTGTATATTATGCATGGAAGAGGACTTCCAATATTTTGAAAAGTATATATGTATATATACTGAATATTTTGCGACTTCATCGCATTAAATATCAAACTTGGTTCATTTCTTTTGACCAAGACTTTCATGAGTACTATGAGAAGGCTCATATATTGTTAATCATTATACATATTATTTTGGTGGGCTTGCTGCTCACCCTTGCTTTCTTCTTTCATCACACAACATCAGATAGATAAGATGAACCGGACCAAGCTCCCGATTCGCAAGAGGTTAGGAGACGTTCCGCAGTTTTCTAGAAGCACTGATGCCGCCGTAGCTGAGGTAGGAACTACCAATAGGCTAGGCTTTCAACTTCTGATGTACCAGATTTATGTATATTTATGAATTGTAATAATGGCAAAGAAATGTAAATTTAGTCAGAAAACCTTTTAAGGTGTATTGGCAGATAATTGTGGAATATAAGACTTGTGATTATTTTTTTTGATGTTCATCTCTGAGACTATAACTTGTGGTGTGTGTGTTTATTGTGGGGTCACAGTGCAGAGTAGTTGAGTAATTATTAAGATTGGATGTTATTAAGGGAAATGGAACTCGTGACGACCCGGATCCCCGACCCCGGATCTGGGGGTGTTACACTATGAGTTCTTGGTAATGTCCTTTGGATTAACCAACGCCCCAGCGGCTTTCATGGATTTAATGAACAGAGTATTTAAGAAGTACTTGGACAAGTGTGTGATAGTTTTTATCGATGATATTTTAATCTACTCAAGGACTGAGGCAAAATATGCAGAGCATTTGAGGATAGCTCTAGGAATACTTAGAGAGGAACAGTTATTTGCCAAATTCTCGAAGTGTGAATTCTGGCGGAATGAAGTACAGTTTTTAGGACATGTGATCAATAAAGAAGGAGTATTGGTCGACCGCTCCAAGATAGAGGCGGTCTCAAATTGGGAAAGGCCAACCACACCCACAGAGGCAAGGAGATTCATAGGATTGGCCGGCTACTATCGTAGATTTGTACAGGACTTTGCGAAGATCGAAGCCCCTTTGACACGACTTACTCGTAAGACAGAGAAGTTTGAATGGACGGAAAAATGCGAGAACAGTTTTCAAGAATTAAAGAAAAGGTTGGTAACGGCCCCGGTGTTGGCATTGCCAGACGGAAAAGGAGATTTTGTGATATATAGTGACGCATCGCACAAAGGATTAGGGTGTGTGCTTATGCAGCACAGTAAGGTGATTGCGTATGCGTCGAGACAACTGAAGGAATACGAGATTAGATATCGTACTCATGACCTTGAGCTCGCGGCAATAGTTTTTGCCTTAAAGATTTGGAGGCACTACTTATATGGAGAGAAGTGCGAGATTTTCACAGACCATAAGAGCCTCAAGTACATATTTACGCAGAAAGAGCTCAACATGCGCCAGAGGAGATGGTTAGAGCTAATCAAGGACTATGATTGTGAGATTCTCTATCATCCGGGGAAAGCCAATGTGGTGGCTGATGCCCTTAGTAGGAAGGAAAGACTCAGAATGATAATGACTTCGGAAGAATTGATAAAGGATTTCGAGAGAATGGAAATAGAAGTAAAGGTAACCGGAACCGGAATTGAAAAGCTGTTTGAGATCTCGATGCAGCCAGAGTTATTGGAAAAGATTAGATTGTGCCAAGAGAAAGTAATGAATGAAGGCAGAGAGTCAATGACTGGAGAAGAGATCCATACTGAGATAGATGATAAAGGGATAATGAGGTACTCCTACCGGATTTGGGTTCCGAACGTTCAAGAGCTTAAAGACGAGATTTTGGATGAAAGCCATAGTTCAAGATATTCCATTCACCCGGGAAGCACCAAGATGTATAGGGATTGGAAGGAGTATTACTGGTGGCCCAACATGAAGAGGGACGTAGTAGAATGGGTAAGCAAATATTTGACTTGCCAAAGAGTAAAGGCAGAGCACCAGAGACACAGTGGAATTTTACGACCCCTGGAGATTCCCGAATGGAAATGGGAACAGATAGCCATGGATTTTGTTTTCGGCTTACCAAGGACGAAAGCCAACTATGATGCCATATGGGTGATTATAGACCGACTGACAAAGTCAGCTCATTTCATTCCTATCAATGAGAGATACACAGTCGATAGACTGGTGGACATTTACCTTAAGGAAATAGTGACGTGACATGGAGTTCCAGCGTCCATTGTCTCAGACCGAGACCCCAGGTTCAACTCCAGATTTTGGAGGAGCTTTCAAGAATGTGCGGGGACCAAGTTAAATATGAGTACCGCTTACCATCCCCAGACGGATGGGCAGAGTGAAAGGACCATCCAGACACTAGAGGATATGTTAAGAGTCTGTGCAATAGACTTTAAAGGAAGTTGGGATGATCACTTGCCGTTGATCGAGTTTTCTTATAACAATAGCTTTCATGCTAGCATCGGAATGCCGCCTTATGAGGCCCTGTACGGAAGAAGGTGTCGATCTCCCTTATACTGGGATGAAGTAGGAGAGCAAAAGATGCTCGGACCCGAAGTGGTCCAAAGGACCAAAGACAAAGTGGATCTCATCAGAGGACGGCTGGTAGCAGCCCAAGACAGACAGAAGAAATATGCCGACCTAGCCCGAAAGGACAAGGAGTATGAAGTAGGGGACTTAGTACTGCTAAAAGTATCCCCTTGGAAGGGATTAATGAGGTTCGGAAAGAAAGGGAAACTAAGCCCAAGATACATCGGACCTTTTGAGATATTAAGACGGATTGGGAAGCTGGCTTACGAGCTAGCCTTACCCCCGAACCTACAACAAGTTCATAATGTGTTCCATGTGTCAATGCTACGGAAGTATCATCGGGATGCCAGACACATAGTGGAGTACCAGCAGGTGGATATACAACCAGATCTGACTTACGTGGAGAGACCAATAAAGATTATGGATAAGAAGGAGCAGGTGCTTGGAAACAAAGTAATCAAGCTAGTCAGAGTGCTATGGCAGAATCATAATGTGGAAGAATCAACTTGGGAACTAGAGAGCGCAATGCTAGAAAAGTACCCTCATTTGTTTTCTATTTGATTCCGGGACGGAATCCTTTTAAGGATGGGAGACTGTAATAACCCCAAAATTTTGAACTTTTTGTAACCCTTATGAATAGTGTTTTTGCTGATATTACTGAATAAGAAAACTTTTCATGCCACACTATGTAGGGGTTCTTTTATTGTTATTCTGAGGTCTTATTAGTACTCTATATGATATATAAGTGTATGTAAAGATCGTCAGAATCCAAATTCGAACACTTTGATTTTTCCCGAAAATCCACCAGATACCGAAAGAATTGAGTATAAGGTAACAAGATAAAAAGGATTTAAATTCAAGTATTATAAGAGAGGATCATAAAAGGAATATAATGTATTGAGAAAGGTTAAGGAAACCCAAGTGATAAGATCCCGGGTATGATCCCTCAAATGATAAAAGAAAACGAAAGTTAAGCGAACCGTATAACAGATCAGCGGTCATTAGCCAAGTAATTAGAAGCTAATTAAAGAGGTTAGTGAGGATGATGTCATCACACCAATAAGAAGAGGACAAGCATGGGAAGATGACATAAGATTGATGATCTAAGCATGACCAAAAGGGAAGGAAGTGTGGTTGATTTCAAGCCACACAAAAATCACCATGGTTAAAAGGTAAATAATTAAAACAAAAGCAAAAATAATCAACCAACAAATCATTTCACTAAAAACACAAGTTGACTTCCCATTTCAAGCAACAAAGCTCTCGGCCTCTTTTCCATTTCAAGAAGAAAAAAACCAAAATCCAAGTTCCAAGCTTCATTAATTAGTGAGGTAATTATCTAAGATTCCTTATGCATAGATATAGCTATCCTATAAGTTTAAGCTTCAAATTCCTTCACAATCTCTTCCTAAAATTCATGGAAGAAGAGGGTGAATAGTGTTTTTCAAGAACTTAAAATTTTGTTCTTGAGTTTTTGTTTAGATTAAGCTTTGGTAAGGACTTTCAAGGGTGATTACAAGCTCCTTAGTTACTTTTACTCACCAAGGAAGGTATAATCTCATACCCTAGCCCTACTTTTGTATATTTAGAGCTTTTGTGTTTGGTATGGTTCATGAGAAGCTTCATTATTGTGTATTTAGAGATGTGTTGGTTTTGTGATGTGTTTGGAGTTGTAAATCTTGTTGATTAGTTAAAGAACTTAAGTAAAGCTTTTAGTTCATGTTGGGAAGTTGTATAAAATTGGAAATATTGAGTTGTTGGGGCTGTTGTAGCATTGTATGTATGGAGTTGGGTTGTATGGTTGAATTGAGGTTGATTGGTGGTTGATTTGGAGTAGGATAAAAATTGGTAATCGCGTAAACATAGCCGTCGTAATGTCCGATTTACTTTAGACTGTTTTATTCTTAACATCAGGACCCGAGAACTCACTGTTAGTGTCACACCCCCAACTTAACCAACAAAATAATTATAACTAATACAATATTTAAAAGAAAGTAACCATAACCAAATCCAAGATCTTACAGTTTAGGGTTTGGAACAGCCCAACACTACGATCTATTACAACGGATTTTAATATCGAGTCCTCACACAAAACTATCTCTTATTCTACCTGAGCTCGAACATACGCATCAGCGTCACAGGTCTTACGTGCGGTCTACTTGAATCTAACCATAGCTGCTAGCTGTAATATCAGGGTAAAGCAAGGAGTGAGCCAAATGCCCAACAAGTGTTAAACAATATGATATAAACATAAATCAAGATATATATTAAAGAATGACAATGTGAAGACATAACCAATAATAACAAGAGATAAAACTTTGGGTGATGGCATCATTTGCTTGTATCAAAACATTTTCAAAATCATATCTTAATCAAAATCATTTTATGACGCTACGGATTACAGCCGGTGATCAGCCGCGGAGTAATCCTGAACCTCGCTGGGTTCTAAAATGTTAATGGGATCCCTAGGCAACTTTTAAGCCTACAATATAAGTGTGGAAAGGACTCGCATCTCAGTCCAGATCCACTATTCAAAGAAAACATTTATCCTCCTTTGGGACTGAAAATCCACATTTTAATCATTTTAAAAACTGATGCCGATTTATAACAAAATCTCTTTAAACAGTAATCATTTTTATCAAAGGATTATAGATCAACTTGAAACACTGAAAATACGATATTAAATCTCAGGGCCATGATCCACTAGACTTTACTCTATTAGTGTAATTTCCATATACAAAAACTTGGACAAGGAAATTTAGCAAGGCTATTGGATATTATGAAGGAGTAATGCCAAACTAGGCTTAAAGCAATGGTTTTCCGACAAGGTACAAGTGCTAGAACATCAAGAAGATAAGCTTCATGAATACTAAGGGTGTTAAGGTATGAAGAAATGATCTTCAGCTCAAGGTACGTCAGGATTGTTAAACTTTAGGGTAATAAAGAGGGGTATCAATCAATTATGTATAACTTTGATGAATATCTGGCTTTTAGGTATCAAGGTAAAGTTCTATAGGGGTTCAAGCATCAGAGGGTGAGATATCAGTACTTTAGGAATCATTAGCATGTTAATCAAGAGGATCAATCAAGTATTATAACAACTCTTTATGGCATTCCAATTACTTTGATATACTATCATAATAAGACTTTTGATCTACTTGCAATACGTACTTGAGGGTTCATGGCATTTCTATATAATTCAAAGGTAAACTTAAGAAACGCTTGGTTCAAGTATATCAAAATGACTTAGGATAATCGCATCAATACATATGATCTATTTGCAGTGAATATGAAAGACAGGTTGAATCACTTGCCTTCAGAAAGGCTGGTCTGGTCTGGCTGGTAGGAGCAACTGGAAGCTTCACTCGACCTTTATGGCAAGTTTACCCTCGTCTCGAGATCCTACACAATTAATAATAACCTCATTATATTATATTCTCACCAACTCAACCTATTTACAACACAAATGGCACTTAGGCCTATATGCACGCAATTTATATTCACCTTATAGATATAATTGCACACATAGCCACATATACTCACATATCATATTTTAATACCAAATAATACCACATACACCAAAATGCAACACTAGGCTTGGATGATCTCGACTCACAACTTAAGTCACTTAGTCGCTATACTTAGACAAAGTCTCCAAATTTCGGCTTTCTAACTCGATGAGCCTTTACTAAACTATCCAAAACCTATTGACCCTCACTTGGGCCTTTTATTCTACTGGCTTTATACTATTTTGCAACTGTAGTGGTTAACCTAGATCTTACTCATAAGTGCTCTAAAACTATATGATAAGTGAAAGTGCTCACTGGAGTAAATTTCAGAATGACATCTATGGTTTCTTGAGTTCATTAGATACCCTTAAACTACAAGTTTACCTCCAAAACTTTTACACTAGACTCTTCTGACCATAAGGCATCTCAAAAACTTGATGTGGCTAAAGGATCTAGCTTGGGCCTCCTTGGGCCTAAGCTCAAAGTCCATGGTTCCCCTGTTTTTCTGGGCAGAAAACGCCCTGATTTGAATTAACTTTTGACACATGGTTCTAACTCATATTTTGTGAAATATGGCTGGAAAAACTTCTCTGACACTCCCTCTAACTAAGGCCCAACAGGGCTTAATGAGGGCCTACCCATGACATGGTCAAAACTTCCTATTTCTAAGTTGTAACAAAACTGTCCCCTGCTGGACATATTTTGTGATTTCACTTGTGCACCTAACCAAACGACTTATAAACCTCCAACCAACACCTAAAACCTTTTATATACTCCTAATACTAGCTTCTGGTTGCTTGGGCCTCAAATTGCACAACAATGACATGGTCAAAACTCACTCTAAACCTCAGGGTACTAAACTGATTTTTTGCAGAAACTAAGACTCTCCTTTCTCCAAGGTCTCTACTTGACAAACTCAACCACCAACAACCCAAATACCCAAATCATGACTTAACTATGGTGATCCACTGAACTAACTCCCTTACACTCAAAATAATCTTAGTGGAGATCATCCTTACCTAAGGTGCAACATAGCAAAACAAAGGAAATCACATTACACAATTTACAAGTCATCGAGTTTTTGAAAATAACAAGTTATGTATTTTTATAAAATATATATACGAATTATTACCACATATCAAGGAACACTAATCAATATTAATACCTTATCCCTACTGAAATTAAAGCTTACTAACAAAATATTTCCAAATGATCAAAATCTTCCAACATTCCAAGAGAAATCTACATACATGCATGACTACGGGTTTTACAAACCAAAACAACATATTTTCTAAATATATTCTACCATGAAATCGACATGCAAGCCTAGCATAAGCTATATCTAGATGATCACTTAGCATGCAAAGGGTTTCATCAAGTTTTCACTACAAAATTCATGCCATTACCACAAAATATACAAGAATTGAACGAGGCAACAAGACACCACTAAGAACCATTCATTCGGCTCCCTTATGGTCATGGCCGAATGAAATGGAAGGGAAATGGTCATTAAAAACAAGAGCTTCACTCTCTTGACTTGGCATTTTACCATTCCTTGTAGTTCCCTCAATAATACAACCTTAAATCCATGACAATCAAGATTGTATTTTGAGTTCTAATTAAACTAAGACATGCAAGATTAAAACTCAAACTTTTCACCCTAAACTTTTTGAAATATAAATGAACAACATGTAGGGAGTAAGATTACTTGAATATAAGATGAATGTTTGAGTAAAAGAATGAAGAAAAGAAGGGGATGGGGGGCCTCGGCTATGGAGATTGTCGAGAGGGAGGAGGAGTCGAGAGGAGAGGGAGAGAGAGTGAGGTGAGGGTGGAGTGTGGGGTGTGGAGTGGGGTGAATGATCACAACACTTTGCATTTTGGTTTTTATGATTGTGATTGATTA
The DNA here is from genome assembly GCF_009905375.1 of Apium graveolens. Taxonomy (NCBI): domain Eukaryota; kingdom Viridiplantae; phylum Streptophyta; class Magnoliopsida; order Apiales; family Apiaceae; genus Apium; species Apium graveolens. The sequence continues at coordinate 198,804,321 of NC_133654.1, read as the reverse complement.
AAATTAGTGAGTGGAAATGAGAATTGTCAAGAATAACCTTCCAACATACTTAGGTCATTTTGCATGCAAGGACAAAGAAGTAATTTGGCTAGTAAAATAAGAGTTAGTGGAATTGGAATTGTCTTTTTAGCCCTTTAAGTTGAATAGAAGAGAATTTGCATGCAAGGGTAACCATGTAATTTGATAATTAATAAGCAACTAATTTTTGAAGATTTATTTTTATATAATAAAATAAAAGTTCAAATATTATAAAATTTATACCATAAAATAATTTAGATTTTTAGAGATTTTATAAAATCACTTTCAAAATTTGTGAACAAAATATCTTTTAAAAGAAAATTTCTCCAAGGCTTAGAATATTCCTTACAAATCAAAATAAAGGAAATACATAAACTTTTGCTTTGAAAAAAAATCATATACTACATATAAAGATTTTATAATGCAGAAATTCTCACTAACACAAACGTGCAATCATTGAATCATATTTACTTTCGGCTTTAATATTATACCTAAACCACAAATAATATTACACGAAAATGCCGGTCGTAACATCCTCTCCCCCTTAAGGGATTCTGTCCCCAGAATCTAAGAGAACAGATGAGGATACCGGGAACGCAAATCAGACTCTAACTCCCAAGTCGATTCTTCGACCCTAGGGTTCCTCCAAAGTACTTTTACTAACTTTACTGACTTATTTCTAAGACTCTTCTCTTTCCAGTCGAGTATTTTGACAGGTTGCTCCACAAATGACAGGTCTTCCTGAATTTCTACTGGTTCATATTCTATCACATGGCTGGCGTCAGGATTGTACTTCTTAAGCAACGACACATGGAACACATTATGCACATGCTGATACTGAGGTGGTAAGGCTAACTCGTAGGCTACCTTCCCCACTTGACTCAAAATTTCAAAAGGACCTATATATCTAGGTGTTAACTTCCCTTTCTTGCCAAATCTAGACAACCCTTTTCTTGGTGACACCTTCAACAAAACGGCTTCGCCTACTTGGAATTGAACATCCTTACGCGCTGGGTCCGAATACTTCCTCTGCCTATCTTGAGCAGCAAGCAACCTTCTCTGAATTAACTTGACTGTGTCATGCAACTGTTGCACCAATTCCGAGCCTAGAATCCTTCCTTCTCCTACTTCATCCCAACTTGTCGGTGATCTACATTTTCATCCGTACAAAGCTTCTTATGGTGGCATGCTAATACTAGAGTGATAGCTATTGTTGTAAGAGAATTCAATCAATGGCAAGTGGTCGTCCCAACTTCCTGCAAAATTGATTGCACAACTGCGCAACATGTCTTCGATTGTTTGAATTGTCCTTTCGCTTTGACCATCGGTCTGCGGGTGGTACGCCGTGCTCATGTTCAATTTCGTGCCAAGACTTTCTTGAAATTGCTTCCAGAATCTCGAGTTAAATCGGGGATCTCTGTCTGAAACTATCGATACGGGTACTCCATACCTTAGTACAATTTCGCGCACGTACAGATGAACCAATTTGTCCAATGATGACTTCTTATTAATTGGAAGAAAATGCGCCGACTTCGTAAGACGATCAACTATCACCCATATAGCGTCATGTCCGGATTTCGTTCGCGGTAGTCCCACTATAAAGTCCATAGCAATATTTTCCCATTTCCATTCTGGAACCTTTAGGGGTTGAATTAATCCGCTTGGTCATTGATGTTCTACCTTCACTTTCTGACAAGTATAACACTTCGCAACCCATTCCGCCACGTCTCGCTTCATATTTGGCCACCAAAAATTCTGCTTTAAGTCCCGATACATCTTAGTGCTTCCCGGGTGGATTGAAAATTTTGAATTGTGGGCTTCTTGTAGGATTTCATTCTTCAATTCAGGTACATGAGGAATCCAAATTCTTGAGGAAAACCTTAGTATCCCTTGCTCATCCTTTTGAGTACTAATCTCTTCTCCAGTTAGCTGATTTTTCCTTTTCTCCATTACCTCTTCCTGACATTTCTTTATCTTTTCCACTAGTGTTGGCTGAAAAGTCATTGCACGACAAACTTCTTCAACTATTCCACAATCACAAAGTTCTAAACCAAATTTTTTAATCTCTTCAGACAATTCCTTTGGTGTTGCCATCATATTTAATCTTTCCTTTTTACTTAATGCATCGGCCACAACATTCGCCTTTCCCGGATGGTAATTTATCGAGCAATCGTAGTCCTTGATCAATTCCAACCATCTTATTTGCCTCATATTGAGCCCCTTCTGAGTGAAAATATACTTTAAACTCTTATGATCTGTGTAGATTTCACACTTCTCTCCGTAAAGGTAATGTCTCCAAATCTTAAGTGCGAACACTATGGCGGCTAGTTCCAAATCATGCGTCGGGTACTTCAACTCATGCGGTTTCAACTGTCTTGACGCATACGCGATCACCTTACTGTGTTGCATTAACACATAGCCCAATCCATTATGTGAAGCATCGCTAAATATCACAAAGTTCCCTTGGTCATCTGGTAGTACTAACACGGGAGCGGTTACCAATCTCTGTTTCAACTCTTGAAAGCTATCCTCACATTCTGCACTCCATTCGAACTTCTGATTCTTTCTGGTTAACTTGGTCAATGGCGTGGCAATTTTTGAAAAATCCTTGACAAACCTTCTATAGTACCCTGCCGAACCTAGAAAACTTCACACTTCCGTAGGTGTCTTTGGCCTCTCCCAACTCATAACCGCCTCAATCTTTGCCGGATCTACTTTAACTCCTTCATCTCCAATGACGTGTCCCAAGAATTGAACTTTCTTTAACCAAAACTCACATTTGGAAAACTTGGCATACAACTTCTCTTGCCGAAGTATCTCCAATGCATTCCAGAGGTGCTGCTTATGTTCTTCTTCCGACTTAGAATAAATAAGGATGTCATCAATACCACTACGAACTTGTCCAAATACTTTTTAAATACCCGATTCATCAGATCCATAAATGTGGTCGGGGCATTAGTCAATCCAAACGACATTACTAAGAATTCATAATGTCCATATCTGGTCCTGAATGCTGTCTTGGGAATGTCTTCTTCCTTGATCTTTAATTGATGGTATTCCGATGTCAAGTCAATCTTTGAAAAGCACTTTGATCCCTTCAGCTGGTCAAAAAGGTCATCTATTCTTGGTAGCGGGTAGCGGTTCTTAATCATTACCTTATTCAACTCCCGATAATCTATACATAGCCGCATACTTCCATCTTTCTTCTTTACAAACAGAATAGGTGCTCCCCATGGCGACATACTTGGCCGTATCACTCCTTTATCCAACAATTCTTGTAGCTGGCTCGCCAACTCTTTCATTTCTGCTGGTGCCATCCTATATGGGGCCTTTGAAACTGGTTCCGTGCCTGGAGCAAGGTTGATCTCGAACTCGATTTGTTGATCTGGCGGTAAGCCTGGTAGTTCATCTGGAAACACATCTGGGAACTCGTTAACTACGGGGATATCTTCTATACCGGGGTTACCCTTTTCTGAATCCACTACATAAGCTAGGAAAGACTCACAACCTTTTCTAAGTAGCTTCTTAGCCTGAACGATCGTTAGAAACAATTGCTCTTGCCTCTGCCCCTTTAATACTACCTTCTCTCCACTCTTCGTCTTTAAATACACTTTCTTGATCTTACAATTAATCTGGGCATTATTCTTTCCTAACCAATCTATTCCTAAAATTATATCAAACTCTCCCAACTTGAAGAGTATCAAGTCGGCTGAAAACTTATACCCCGAAATATCAATCTCACACTTCGGACAGAATTGATTCACAGGAATCTTCTCTTGGTTCACAATTACCACATTTACTACCTCGCTCATAACCATTTTATCACATTGAAGTTTATCAACAAAAGTTTCTGATATGAAAGATCTTGTTGCTCCCGAATCAATCAATACTTTAGCTTTGACATTATTGAGTAAAAGTGTACCTGCTATCACCTCAGAATTCTTAACAACATCCTTCATCTTCAGATCGAATGTCCTTGTTGTTGCTTGCGGGGTTGTTGTAGGTGGTGGAGGTAATGCCAATACTTCGGCTGGCACGCTTGCACTGGTACTTGCCACATTCATTAGAGCTTTGACTGGTCTGGTTGCCTTGCACTCCCTAGCTATGTGTCCAGTCTTTCCACATTTATAACATGTAACTCCTGGCTTCGGCATCTTGCACTCATTTGCCAAATGTCCCTTCTGGTTACACCTATAGCATGTCATGCTCAGTTTATTACACACTCCGGGGTGCCTTCTTCCACAGTGCTTGCATTCCGGTTTCTGGAACCTATTTTCTCCAACTTGTCCTTGGCTTGCCTGGTTGTTACCCTTTGATTCCTGCCTTTTGCCCAAGTTCCCTTTCTTTTGAAAATTTCCTCCCTTATGGAATCCAATCCTTTTTACATTCCGATCTTGTGAATTTCCAGCTTCAGACTTTTTTCCATAAAATGGAACCTTTCTCTTCTTGTTATCCCTTTCCTTCCTTGACTGCATCCCATTATTCTCAATTAGAGCAGCTTTCTGTACAACTCCCGCATAGGTTTCAAGCTCAAACATAGCCACTCTATCTCTGATCCAAGGCTCCAATCCTTGCTGAAATTTCTTCGCTTTTTCTTCCTCAGTGCTGGTATACTTTGTCACAAACCTTGACAACTCAGTGAACTTCTTCTCATACTCCAGTACAGTCATGTTCCCTTGCTTCAACTCAAGAAATTTAAGCTCCATCTGATTCTGCATGTACTTAGGGTAATACTTTTCCAAAAATAACTTCTTAAATCTCTCCCAAGAAACCTGCTGAGTTGCTTCCATAGCCTTTACTGATTCCTACCAATAGATGACTTCGCCCTTCAAGAAGTAAGTAGCATGTGGCATCTTCTGATCGTCTCCTAATTGTACCAACTCAAAAGCCCTTTCTATTTCCTTAATCCATGTGTTAGCTATTACTGGATCAGTGGTATCATGAAATGCAGGTGGATTCACATTCTGAAATGCCTTGAAAGTGACAACTTGTCTAGGTGGTACTGGTGGTTCGGGTGGTTGGTGTGGTTAACGGTTATCTTGGTTTTCAATTCGTTTTTGAAGAGTTAGTTGTTGTTGAGATATAACATTAGTTTGCTGTTGCAAAGTTTCCAGTAGTCGAAGAATATTTAGGTCTGTGGTAGATGTGGTTGTTGGGTTCTTCTTTTTGGGAGGCATGATCCTGAAATAAGAGTTATGTCAAAACAGATATGAATGATAAAATAATTTGAGGGTATCGCATGGCATTCTTATTTATATATGAGGTCAAGTTTCAAATTAAGCAGATATGGCGATGCATAAAAGCGTAAAATAACAGTTGAGAGCAAATGGAACGATAGTGCATGATTATTGAAATTTAAAGGTCACAATACATCAGGATTAGGATAAAGTCTGATTCTAGGAACAACAGGCTTATTTAAAGGAAACAACTGGGAATTCTACGAAGTCTGATAGTACAACAACATGAAAAGGTAAATGGAAAGAACTAAGGCTCCACTCCATCAGAACGGGGCTTGGTATTCTTCTCCTCTCGAAGCGTCTTCACAATGCTCTGGAGCTCATCTGCCACCATCTGGATGACATACTGGCTGGTGTGGTCCCGGTGCGCTGACATCTCCTCAAGCTTAGTGTTGACGTACTGAACCAAGGTCTCAAGTCTCACAGTCATCTGCTCCTTAGGCTTCCCTTCATAGTTTCGGCTGTCCGGATACACGTTCTTCAGTCGATCTATCATTCGATCGTACTTGCCCTAAAGCATGTCAAACTCGCGCCTCAACTCAGCATACACGGAGAAAGCAATAGTGTCGTCCGACCCAGAGGGTGTCGAGGAATGCGCCCTTTGCTAACAAACCAATAAGAGGAGTATTAATAATAAATTTACTTAACCTACTCTCTCGCATATTATCTATAACCTATACATATGTCCTATAACCTATTTGGGCTGTCCAGGGACTCTAAACCGTAACTCTGATACCAAAACCTGTCACATCCCCAACTTAACCAACAAAATAATTATAACTAATATAATATTTAAAAGAAAGTAACCATAACCAAATCCAAGATCTTACAGTTTAGGGTTTGGAACAGCCCAACACTACCATCTATTACAACTGATTTTAATATCGAGTCCTCACACAAAACTATCTCTTATTCTACCCGAGCTCGAATATACGCATCAGCGTCACAGATCTTACGTACTGTCTGCTTGAATCTAACCATAGCTGCTAGCTGTAATATCAGGGTAAAGCAAGGAATGAGCCAAATGCTCAACAAGTGCTAAACAATATGATATAAACATAAATCGAGATATATAATAAAGAATGACAATGTGAAGACATAACCAATAATAACAAGAGATAAAACTTTGGGTGATGGCATCATTTGCTTGTATCAAAACATTTTCAAAATCATATCTTAATCAAAATCATTTTATGACGCTACGGATTATAGCCGGTGATCAGCCGCAGAGTAATCCCGAACCTCGTTGGGTTCTAAAACGTTAATGGGATCCCTAGGCAACTTTTAAGCCTACAATATAAGTGTGGAAAGGACTCGCATCTCAGTCCAGATCCACTATTCAAAGAAAACATTTATCCCCCTTTGGGGACTGAAAATCCACATTTTAATCATTTTAAAAACTGATGCCGATTTATAACAAAATCTCTTTAAATAGTAATCATTTTTATCAAAGGATTATAGATCAACTTGAAACACTGGAAATACGATATTAAATCTCAGGGCCATGATCCACTAGACTTTACTCTATTAGGGTAACTGAAAGGTTTCCATATACAAAAACTTGGACAAGGAAATTTAGCAAGGCTATTGGATATTATGAAGGGGTAATGCCAAACTAGGCTTAAAGCAATGGTTTTTCGACAAGGTACAAGTGCTAGAACATCAAGAATATAAGCTTCATGAATACTAAGGGTGTTAAGGTATAAAGAAATGATCTTTAGCTCAAGGTACGTCAGGATTGTAAAACTTTAGGGTAATAAAGAGGGGTATCAATCAATTATGGATAACTTTGATGAATATCTGGCTTTTAGGTATCAAGGTAAAGTTCTATAGGGGTTCAAGCATCAGAGGGTGAGATATCAGTACTTTAGGAATCATTAGCATGTTAATCAAGAGGATCAATCAAGTATTATAACAACTCTTTATGGCATTCCAATTACTTTGATATACTATCATAATAAAACTTTTGATCTACTTGCAATACGTACTTGAGGGTTCATGGAATTTCTATATAATTCAAAGATAAACTTAAGAAACGCTTGGTTCAATTATATCAAAATGACTCAGGATAATCGCATCAATATATATGATCTATTTGCAGTGAATACAAAAGACAGGTTGAATCACTTGTCTTGAGAAAGGCTGGTCTGGTCTGGCTGGTAGGAGCAACTAGAAGCTTCACTCGACCTTTAAGGCAAGTTTACCCTCGTCTCGAGATCCTACACAATTAATAATAACCTCATTATATTATATTCTCACCAACTCAACCTATTTACAACACAAATGGCACTTAGGCCTATATGCACGCAATTTATATTCACCTTATAGATATAATTGTACACATAACCACATATACTCACATATCATATTTTAATACCAAATAATACCACATACACCAAAATGCAACACTAGGCTTGGATGATCTCGACTCACAACTTAAGTCACTTAGTCGCTATACTTAGACAAAGTCTCCAAATTTCAGCTTTCTAACTCGATGTGCCTTTACTAAACTATCCAAAGCCTATTGACCCTCACTTGGGCCTTTTGTTCTAATGGATTTATACTATCTTGCAACTATAGTGGTCAACCTAGATCTTACTCATAAGTGCTCTAAAACTATATGATAAGTGGAAGTGCTCACTTGAGTAAATTTCAGAATGACATCTATGGTTTCTTGAGTGCATTAGATACCCTTAAACTACAAGTTTACCTCCAAAACTTTTACACTAGACTATTCTGACCATAAGGCATCTTCCAAACTTGATGTGGCTCAAGGGTCTAGCTTGGGCCTCCTTGGGCCTAAGCTCAAAGTCCATGGTTCCCCTGTTTTTCTGGGCAGAAAACACCCTGATTTGAATTAACTTATGACACATGGTTCTAACTCATATTTTGTGAAATATGGCAGGAAACACTTCTCTGACACTCCCTCTAACGAAGGCCCAACAGGGCCTAATGAAGGCCTACCCATGACATGGTCAAAACTTTCTATTTCTAAGTTGCAACAAAACTGTCCCCTGCTGGACATATTTTGTGATTTCACTTGTGCACCTAACCAAACGACTTATAAACGTCCAACCAACACCTAAAACCTTTTATATACTCCTAATACTAGCTTCTGGTGGCTTGGGCCTCAAAGTGCACAACAATGACATGGTCAAAACTCACTCTAAACCTCAGGATACTAAACTAATTTTCTGCAAAAACTAAGACTCTCCTTTCTCCAAGGTTTCTACTTGACAAACTCAACCACCAACAACCCAAATACCCAAATCATGACTTAACTATGGTGATCCACTGAACTAACTACCTTACACTCAAAATAATCTTAGTGGAGATCATCCTTACCTAAGGTGCAACATAGCAAAACAAAGGAAATCACATTACACAATTTACAAGTCATCGAGTTTTTAAAAATAACAAGTTATGTATTTTTATAAAATATATATATGAATTATTACCACATATCAAGGAACACTAATCAAGATTGATACCTTATCCCTACTAAAATTAAAGCTTACTAACAAAATCTTTCCAAATGATCAAAATCTTCCAACATTCCAAGAGAAATCTACATGCATGCATGACTTCGGATTTTACAAACCAAAACAACATATTTTCTAAATATATTCTACCATGAAATCGACATGCAAGCCTAGCATAAGCTATATCTAGATGATCACTTAGCATGCAAAGGGTTTTATCAAGTTTTCACTACAAAATTCATGCCATTACCACAAAATATACAAGAATTGAACAAGGCAACAAGACACCACTAAGAACCATTCATTCGGCTCCCTTATGGTCATGGCCGAATGAAATGGAAGGGAAATGGTCATTAAAAACAAGAGCTTCACTCTCTTGACTTGGAATTTCACCATTCCTTGTAGTTCCCTCAATAATACAACCTTAAATCCATGAGAATCAAGATTGTATTTTGAGTTCTAATTAAACTAAGACATGCAAGATTAACACTCAAACTTTTCACTCTAAACTTTTTGAAATATAAATGAACAACATATAAGGAGTAAGATTAATTGAATATAAGATGAATGTTTGAGTGAAAGAATGAAGAAAAGAAGGGGATGGGGGGCCTCGGCTATGGAGATTGCCGAGAGGGAGGAGGAGCCGAGAGGAGAGGGAGAGAGAGTGAGGTGAGGGTGGAGTGTGGAGTGGGGTGAATGATCACAACGCTTTGCATTTTGGTTTTTATGATTTTGATTGATTAAAATTAGTGAGTGGAAATGAGAATTGTCAATAATAACCTTCCAACATACTTAGGTCATTTTGCATGCAAGGACAAAGAAGTAATTTGGCTAGTAAAATAAGAGTTAGTAGGGTTGGAATTGTCTTTTTAGCCCTTTAAGTTGAATAGAAGAGAATTTGCATGCAAAGGTAACCATGTAATTTGATAATTAATAAGCAACTAATTTTTGAAGATTTATTTTTATATAATAAAATAAAAGTTCAAAAATTATAAAATTTATACCATAAAATAATTTAGATTTTTAGAGATTTTATAAAATCAATTTCAAAATTTGTGAACAAAATATCTTTTAAAAGAAAATTTCTTCAAGGCTTAGAATATTCCTTACAAATCAAAATAAAGGAAATAAATAAACTTTAGCTTTGAAAAAAAATCATATACTACACATAAAAATTTTATAATGCAGAAATTATCACTAACACAAACGTGCAATCATTGAATCATATTTACTTTCGGCTTTAATATTATACCTAAACCACAAATAATATTACACGAAAATGCCGGTCGTAACAGTTAGGTTTTGACCAATGCCATGATTAGATAGTTCATGTTACGAGCTTCGTTTTGATATGTGGTTCGTTTGAATCCGATGTACGGTTTAAGAGAAACGACCGTTTTAAGTAACGGCGTTTCGCGAACGAACCATTACCCCTCACCTTACTTTGAAACATTGGTTAAAGACTTTAAATGACTAATTGGAGTATGAAACATTTATGTAAAGTGTATTAGGCAGTTGGTAAGGCACTCGCGAAAGAATCGCCTTAAAACTCTTAATGGTTAATTTATTAAAAATGGTGGAGCCGAGGGTACTCGAGCGACTTAAGAGAATCATTGAGCGCAAAATGAGTGTTAGAGTCTAATTGGTTAAAGTATAGATTTATAAGCGACTTTGGTTTAATTCCAACTTATATGTTGTTTATAGGTTACCAGACTCGTCCCAAGCCATTTATCACCCCTAGTCGCTCAGGCAAGTTTTCTACCCGTTATACTGTTGTTGTGATTTATATATGTTTATGCATTATCTTGTGATAGATGCATGATGGTTATTTAGCAAATCTTGCGATATATTGGAGCATGCTGATATGGTATATATATGCATGTCTGTTTCATAATCTGGTTATCTATCTGTTGATTTCAATGCTTATAGTTGCATAATATATATGCTAGAGATAAGCAGTAGTTGCGTATACCCTTAGTATAGGGGACCCAAAGGTGAACATTTTCTAAACCGGGAGTCGATGTTCCTGAGTATATTATATATATATTTATATATATTGATATAGTTTTCAAAACTATTAATCAAATAAGGTTTATTCGATAACTTTATTTTAAATAATGAATATTATTTGAATATTCATTCGAGGACTTACGACTCTGTTCATTCTATTTAATGAATATTATTTGAATATTCATTCAAGGACTTATGACTTTGTTTATTCTACTTATTGAATATTATTTGAATATTCATTCGAGGACTTATGACTCTGTTCATTCTATTTAATGAATATTATTTGAATATTCATTCGAGGACTTATGACTCTATTTATTCTACTAATTGAATATTATTTGAATATTCATTTGAGGACTTATGACTCCGATTATTTACTAATTAATATTCTTTATTTTATTAAAGAATAATGTTTCGATAATCAAACTTATTTTCGATTATTCAAGTAAAGATAGTACTTTCGTATAAGTATATCTTTGGTTATTTAAGATTCATTTCAAGTATGAGTTTAAAACTTCTACTTCAAGTTATTTATATAAAGATTATTCTTTATGGGAATATTATTTAAATAATAATATTCAGATATTTTCTAATATATCGGGACTGATTTATGTCATTAAATCAGCATTACTCCACAAATTCTTAAAAGTGTTTTCGAGTCTTCAAAATGATTTTAAAAGTTAGAGCGGATCCCAAAACTCATTTTTATATTTAAGATCTTCCTTTCAAAGGGGATTTAAATACTCGCTCAAAACCTGAGGGATCCGGCTCTGTGGTGTATTTATATTCGCAACAAGGTTGCTATTTTGATAAATGAATTGATTACTTACCCAACGTTCGGGAAGTAAGTCCATCTATTGAGTCGGCATAAGCAACATGGGCTCAGTGGGCATCCATAAAAGTGTAAATGGCTCAGTGGGAGTCCATCAAATGCGTAAGTGGCTGAGTGGCAGTCTAGCATAAGGTCCTATTGCGGCCATGGTGATGACCAGTGGGGAATTCGTCCATCTACTAGTAGAAAAGGTTACTTATTGGTATCTTTTCCTGATCAGCAAGATATCGGGTTTATGCCAAAATTCTTTTCCTTTCCAAAATTCATTGGATGTTACAAACTCTGTTCATATTTTACATAACAGAGGTTTCCAGGAAATGTGTGGCGTCCTCCAAACCCGGGTCAGAAGTTTGGGGTCCACAATACATAATCAATATATAAACCTGTATATATAAAATATTATTTGTAATGACCCTTCTTTACATAACCACGGATCGCAACAGGTTAAAGTATGAAAACAAGCCACCACCTTAACTTTTATTACAAAGTACTATATCCCAACTAATTTAATTTACAACTGATAAAAAAAAATTATTCTTCAACCTTGCTATCTCACTACTGCCATAAGCTTTTGCTAGCTCGATCAATCATAATCTGGAATCTTAGCTCGAACATTGAACTTGGAAACCTCGCTATCAACCATATCCTTCTTAACTGTAGAATACATAAAAAGATTCGCAAGAGTGAGCTAACTAGCTCAGCAAGTCATATTATCAATAACTGAGGTTAAATAATAATAAATGAGGTGATTCAAAAGAATCAAGTTTCCTGTTAAACATTCAATAGAATTGGATATTCATTTTAAGTTTTTAAAACTAAGGTTAGGCTGCTGATCAGTCACGCACTAACCCCGAGCAAAGCACACAACACTGCTCTAACTACTGGATCCAAGGCACACATTGGCCTAACTTGACCATCGATATGGTCTGACCATGAATCTGGTCCACACAAAGAAAACCATCCAATTCTAAAGCATTTTAATATGATAAACAATAGAGTTCAATAAAACTAGATCATAATCAATAACCATAAAACATTTGTAAAAGAGCATGGTAAAAATTTATAGTTACCAAAAAGGGTATGTCAAAATACATAAAAGAAGTGGCCTCCAGCTGGTAGGATAATCGGATATTAGATGAATAGTGTTTTTACAAGGTTTTAGTACTTTGATATCACAAGGTATGGTTGAGTATAAAAGTTTCTGTATGTGTAAACAATTTTGTTCCAGTGTTTGGTATATATGATGGATATATATTTGTGGAGTAGTATCTTATTTGTGTGGTTTAGTATCTCGTAAATCAACAAGAAATGGTTTACAAAGAATAAGGCTTACGGCTCAAAGATCAAATGTTGTGGCTCAGGTTCAAGGCTGAAGGATTCAAAATGTGTACAGTATAAAACAGAACTATTTTGGGTATTAACAATATGTCACAAGAGAATTTAGAAATATTTGCATTGTATTTTGAGAAAGGTTTAGAAATACTTGCCTTATCATAATCGATTTCAACTTCATTTGTACTTGTCTAATGACCCCATTCAACAATCACTCGTCTGTTTCTCTTATGCCTCGCTTCTATCCTCTGATCACTTGCGGTATTTTCTACATGTCAATTCTATTTTCTGATCACCTGCTTCTCTTTCTTACGCCTTGCTTACTCTGCTAGGCATCATAAGTATCTATTAATATTTGACTCATACCATTCTATTCGACATACACTTCTATCTACCCTTCGTTTTACTCAAATCCGATTAACGGATTGAAAGTTACGCTATAAACAAGTAATCACCGAACATATAGACTGACAGTCAACCAACAAGTCACATATAACACATAACACGTTAAATAATCAATGCCATCCCATTTATAAAGAAGTCTCGGGACATAAACAGGCTTTCAGTTACTTAAAATGATTTTCAAAACATTTTTCGGAATTAAAACGGGTCGTTGGATCAATTTTGGAGAAATAAACAGGGTTCGGTTGGCCAATTCTGGCTCCAAAATAATTTTAGAATAATTATCGAGCCTTGAAAATAATTTAGAATAATATTTTAAAGCTCGAACCTATTTTTCGGAATTTTTTTAAAATCATTTCTAAATAATTAAATCTAATTAAATAAGTAATTAAAATCAATTAATAATTAATTAAATCAATTAATCAATTAATTTTCAAATTAATTGACCAATTAATCAATTAAAAATTAACTGAAATTAATTAACTAATTAATTCAGATTTATTTTTGAATTAAAAATAATTTTCGGAATTAAAATACTAATTTTTAGAATTTTCAGAAATTAAAAATGAATTTTTATAATAAAAATACATAGGAAATATGATTTTTAAATATTTTTAAAACAGGAATCCAACTTTTGCAAACTCTGGAAAGTTCAGGGACTTAACTTCATCGTTTTCAAAACTTGGGGTACTAAACTGAAATTTTCCACCCTTCCCCGGAAAACAGTCGGGTTCGTCGGAGAACTCAACTCCGGCCTCCTCCCACCACCACAAACTGCATATTTAATCTATACTTCACAAGGAACACAACCATGCCATTAATTCATTCTAATCATCCCGGAATTAGCCGGAAAATGATCAAGAATCTCGCCGGTTTCCGGCGAGTTCGACGAAAACTTTAAAACCTAACTCTCTCTTTTACAGACCTCGTTGATTCATGAAACTTATACGACTAGATTGCAAATTTCACAGAGAACACAACCCACTATAACACAACATCAATCTATCACAGAATAAGAAACCCCCAAATTTCAATTAAGAACATTCATACGGGTTATAAACCATAATTTTAAAATTCAAAAATCAAACTCAAATTTGAACATGTTATTGAACTCCAAATCAGACGTATGACATATGAAAATCATCAGGAAAACAAGCTCTACAACATGCAATCATCAAATCATACAAACAATCATCCGAACAAAAATTCATATTTTTAATAATTTTAATTCGAAAATAAATAAATTTTCAGAAAATAAACCTTTGGTTCTGCAGTGAAACAAAGCTCAGAATCTGATAGAACACTTCAAATCCTTCGTTTTGGTTACTCAAGCTTTGAAAACAGAGATCGGTAACGCCTTCGTTTTGCTATTTGATTCTTAGAACAGTTTATGTAATTAGGGTTTTTCTCTAAAAATTATAGAATTAACTATCTGCAAATGATTTTGATACGAAATAAAATACGGTAAAAGGCTATTTATAGTTACGAAAAATTAGTATCCCGTTGGATCATTTCGGATATAAAATGGTACGTTTATTTGTAAAAACTGATCCAAACGGTATCGGTTTTCGAGATAATTATCCAAATCAGTACAATTTGTACTGCGGTCTTGGTCTCAGCGCCTGGTTACACGTATTACGAGGTGATAATTGTGATAGTTTAATAAAAAGCTCCCGTTTCTCGAAAATACGAGTTTTATTGATTTACCGAAACGAATATTGTATCGAAAATGTTGCGCCGGGACCCGCGCAGGACAAACCGTACGCCAGATCGAAAAAGTCGAAACATGGAATATGCTCGGAATATTACAATTAGGTTAGGAATGAGTTCTCGGAAAAGTTTCGGGTTCTAAAAACGTAACAACGGATGACGTCGGTTGGTTCCCGTTTTTATAAAATAGATTTTAAATACTCGGAAAAAGATTTTAGAAATTTCATATGATTCTTATAAATCCATAAACCAACATAAAAATAATTAGGAAGATATGACAATTATCTATATTTTATTTTGGACATATAAAAATTAAAATACTCAATTAATATTATTTTTGAATATCCAAGTACAGATAACATTTAACAATTAACTCACAGAATAGATACTGTACACACATAATAATTGTATAATAGAAGAAATAATTACACGATATATCCCGGATATTACATCCTTCCCCCCTTAAAAGGATTCTGTCCTCAGAATCTCCTAAAAAAACAAATGAGGGTACTTTTCTCTCATATCACTTTCTAACTCCCAGGTTGACTCTTCAACCTTTGGGTTTCTCCACAATACTCTTACTAACTTTACCACTTTATTCCTCAATATTTTCTCTCTATTTTCTAGAATCTCTACCGGATTCTCTACATATGACAAATCTGCCTGAAGCTCTATTGGCTCATATTCTATTACATGCCTGGAGTCTGGATTATATTTCTTAAGCATTGATATGTGAAAAATATTATGAATGTGCTCCATGTGCGGAGGTAACGTTAACTCGAAAGCTATTTTGCCAACGTGCTTTAAGATTTCAAAGGTCCGACATATCTTAGGCTCGGTTTTTCTTTCTTTCCAAACCTCGTTAATCCCTTCCACGACGCTACTTTCAGTAGTACTAAGCTTCCTTCTTCGAATTCCATGTCTTTCCTTGATTGATCTGTTTATTTCCTTTGACGGTCTGGTACGGCTATCAATCTCTTCTGGATAACTTCAATAACTTCCTTTGTCTGCTGTACTAATTCAGGTCCAAGTATTTTATGCTCTACTGCTCCGTCTTAATACACTAGAGATCTGTATTTGCGTCCATAAGGGCTTCTTAGGGTGACATCCCGATACTAGCGTGATAACTGTTGTTGCAAGCAAATTCTATCAGAGGTAAATGCTCGCCCCAATTTCCTTTAAAATCAATAACACAAATACGTAATAAGTCTTCTATTGTCTGGATTATTCTTTCACTTTGGCCATCCGTCTCTGGGTGATAATCTGTACTCATATTCAATCTTGTTCCTAAACATTCTTGAAAACTCTTCCAAAATCTCGAATTAAATCTTGGATCTCGATCAGATACGATAGACACAAGAATTTCATGACGAACTATAATTTCCTTCAGGCACCTATGGATCAACTTATCGAGCGAAAATCTTTCGTTTTTAAGCAGAAAATGAGCTGGCTTGGTAAATCTATCCACTATAAGCCAAATGCATCATGATTAGCTTTTGTGCTTGGTAACCCCAACTATAAAATCCATGGTGATATGCTCCCACTTCCACTCTGGAACTTCCAATGACTGTAACAATCCACTTGATCTCTGATGCTCTACTTTAACTTTGTTGACATATATAACATCTGCTAATTCATTCTGCAATTCCCCGCTTCATATCTAACCACCTATAATTTCCTTTAAATCTCTATACATCTTGGTACTCCCTGAATGGATTGAATACCTCGAATTATGAGCTGCCTGTAAAATTTCATCCTTCAATTCCATCACTGGTGGAATCCAAGTTCTAGAAGAAAACCTAAGAATACCTTGATCGTCCTTTTTGCGTGAAGTATTCTTCCCATACTAAATGATTTATATCCTGATTCATTACCTCTTCCTGACACTTCTTTATCTTTTCTAACAATTCTGATTGAAAAGTTATACTTATACATTCTTACTCTTTTTTGGATTATGCATTCTAACTTCCAATTCCAACTTCTAGAATTCCATAGATAATTCTTCTCGTACAGTCTCTATGTTCATTCTCTCTCCTTCTTGCTCATCTCTTGCCACTACATTTGCTTTTCCTCGAGAGTTCATACTTCAACTCTTGTGGTCCGTATATATCTCACATCTTTCTCTATACTTATAATATTTCCCAATCTTTCAAAATGAATATTATTGTTGCTTTTAATCCCCAGTTATGAGTAGGGTACTTCTGCTCATAAGGTTTCGGTTGTTTGGATGCATATGCAATAACTTTATTGTTTTGCGTCAACACACATCCTATTCCCTTACGAGAAGTATCACCATAAACTACCAAATCTCCCTGATGCTTTCAAAGTGATAAAATAGGTGTTGTAACCATTCTTTCATTTAACTTCGCAAAACTTTCTTCACCCTTCTCCATTTCATATAACCTTCTTGCTTTTCCTGGTTAACTTCATCTCGAATATTACAACTTTTAAGAAATCTTGCACAAATTTCCAATAATAACCGGCCCATGATAAAACTTCTTACTTTTGTTGGTGCTTCTGGTCTTTCTTCATTCATACTATCTTTAAATTTTCTGCTGAATCCCCTTTTGTCTCCTCCTTACTGACTGTCTATACTAAGAATTATACCTCCTGCCATTAAAGTTTTCACCTGGTAAACTCTTTTTATACCGCTTCTTTCTTCTTTGACTCCTCAGCTATCATTGTATAGGTTGCATGGTTCTTCTTAATTAACACAAGTATATCTTATCCAAATTCTTCCTTTAAAATTCTACTCATCAAATTTAAATATCACTGGTATATCAGTTCATCCCACTAACATTTCTAGAATTTTATAACAACAGTACTGAGTTCTAAAAATTATCTTTGATACGTCCATAAGTTAAATTTTCACTTGGTAATATACCCAGTCTCAAATAAATCTTATAAAAATACCTTGCTTCGTTCATTTAATTAAACAAATCATTGGTTCGAGATAACAGATATCTGCTCTTGAGAGTAACCTTGTTGAGCTTTCACTAACATATAATCTCACACTTTCATCTTTCTTATTAACACATCGTGCTAGGGCACTTTAAGGGGTACGCTAGGTCCAGTTGCGTTTTCTTCTATTTATCTCCTACGTTTCCTCTGGTAACTTCTTTATTTTATTTGGTGCCATTCTGTGTGGGGCTTTGGACACTGGCTTCATTTCAGGTGCCACATCAATCATAAATGCATTTTCTTTATCTAAAGGAAATATTGGTAACTGATCTGGAAACATATCTTGAGACTGTAAAATCTTCAAGTTCGGTTTGCTCCTGACTCTTATTTATAATCGCCATAGCACTTATATTCTGGTCGCTGTAATCTTAAATTGTTCTTAACAAGTTCTTTACTTTCCTTTGTCCTTTAAACTTCTTCATGTTCTCATTTGGCGTCTTCAGAACTATCTTCCATCACGACGGTCTACCTGGGCATCACACTTGAATAGTTAATCCACTTCTTAGAATAATGTCAAATCCTCTTATCTCAAATGATATCAATTCTTCACAGCTTATTGCCAGAAATATCGATTCCGCCATTGGTACTTACTTATTTAATAACTACACGTTCTTAACTTGCTATTCATTTAGTCATAAACTTATTGATTCGACAGGATAATTCATCTTTTCAATAAAACCTTGAGAGATATACGATCCAATTGCTCCCATATCTTTCAATACTTTAACACATAAGGTATCCGTAATAATCTTCCACATCATCACATCCATATTCTAAATAACATATCGCAAATTCTCGTTCTTGGAGATGTATCCCTTATTGAAATAGATTCCTTTGACTCGTAATGCATCCCTGGCTAGGGCCAGTGATTTGTAATTCTCACCATATGCCCTTGTTTCCTTTCCATGCATGAGAGGTAGATGAGACTTTGCCCGCTGGGTGTATAATATATTGACTTTTGTTTAAAAAGCTCTCGCAAAGAACAACGGTACAATGAAACAACTAGAAGGATTCACAATTTTAATAAACTTAGAGTTGAAAAGAAAGAAGAAGTAATGATTTGAATATGAATGAGACAATCACATTGGTACTTAAGATGGCCAGTCTTTCATACCGTATGGCATACAGCACATGATTAGGTGGCGTCCCACCCGACTCTTCATCATTCCGACAAAGTGTCTCATCATAACACTGTTTGTCCCAATCAGAAAACAAAACCCGGGGGAACAATTAAATTTGAAAGGAATGCAAAATCCTTCTTTTTGATATTATCAGAAAGAATTTATTAAGAAAAGGAGTTCAGACATTTTAGGAATTAAAAAGGAATATACGCTGTAATGTTGAGGACGAGGATGGTACCATTGGTCACCATCCACATTTCACTTGTATTCATCTTTCGAGCTTGCTCAATCATTTCCCAATTGTATCACATAACAACTTTAGAAGTATGCTAAAATGCCTTCGCAACTAAGCATTATGGTAGATTCTTACTCATTAAGTCTCGCGTCTATAACGTCGCACCTACACGTATAATACTTTAACAATTTGATCATAATGGCGTTCTTATCAGATAACCTTAAGTTTCCTCTTTTTAATTTGGAATAACCGTAAATCATTCAACATAACGATCATTTTATTAATAATATTCTTCCTTTAAAAAAGTCTGGAAATTTTCCCAATCTTCTTCGGTCATGCTCAGGCTTCCGTTTAATTAATGAATTCTTCGAACTCTGATAATCCCAGTAATTGGATGAATAGTTATTTCGTACGCTGGTTCTGTTGTTAATCCTATCAGACAATACTTGCACTCACTTCTTCATAATCGCAGGTTACCTCGTTCTCCGAATTAACAATACTGAGTCTGAAACAACATCCTTCTAGATAATCCGGGTCTTTTAACAAATAAGAAACTCAAGTAGTAACTTGACAACCAAGGTTTAAAACTTATTTTATTCAAAAAGGCTTTTAGAAATTTTGTGAGGAAAAATCTTTTTCGAAAACTTGTTAAAAATTTTGAAAATTTTGAAAATCACACCTCCGGTTGTCCTTACTATATAAGTTGGTTGTTTTCCTTCTTATGACCAGATACCAAGTTAAAGAAATGATCACCCAAAGATCCATTCACTTTCATTTATCTCCTTTCCTTCATTAGGTCTATTACTTTCTGTAATCAATGAAAACTTCCGCTGTCGTTGCACGTTATCTTATTCGTAGCTTCACATTAAGGCTCCTATACTGGTAGTACTCCCGTTAACCACTTTGCAATCATTGAGTGGAACAGATTATCCAATAGTTAACAAGTCAGCTAATGTCACATCATCTTGTTAAAATGTTTATCACATCATTACAACACCATTTTCTAATCTCAAGAAATCTTCAGATCCCTAATCTCCTCTAACTCTCTCTTTTCAATACTTTTCTACTTCATTTCACAAGCTAGTCATGAGTGGCCTAATTACTAATAGCTTCTTTTAACCGGATACAGCCATCCTCCAAAACACTTGAATCTTCTTTCTAAACTCCTTCTCACCTTAATTTATATCTCAATACTCACCGTTTACTGCCGCTATCGCGTCCCTTCTCGCAAATGCTGTTGTTTCGTTGAAAAGGTTTTTAAACTAAGGATGTAGAATATGGTGTATAATAGACAGAAAAGATACATTCATAGTTGAATGTTCAAAAGAACAAGAATAAGCAAATGAAGGTTCTTGAATAGGTAGTCTCATATCGAGAGATGATAGAATAGCGTTAAATAACTTGGAGAGGCGCAACTATCATAACAGAAGGTAATACCGCTAATACTGATGGAAGATCAAGGCGCAAATCGAATCTTAGAGAAGATGACGATCCTTAAATGGAAGTTTCCAAACGATCAGTTGATGCAGGGAAATCAGGATCTGCCATTGCCGTTGCCTGGATATCACGTCGCTACTCAAGAATCCCGAATCGCAACACGAACCGTGCCGGAGACCTACTATACAGTCGCACTCAATCTCACAATGACCTATCTTTCTATTTCCTATTCCTAATCCTAACCCTCTACCCAATCCCGACAATCTAGGCTTGTTTCAGTGACTTATAACCTGTAGCTCTGATACCAACCTGTGGCGTCCTCCAAACCCGGGTCAAAAGTTTGGGGACCACAACACATAATCAATATATAAACCTGTATATATAAAATATTATTTTTAATGACCCTACTTTACATAACCACGGATCGCAACAGGTTAAAGTATGAAAACAAGCCACCACCTTAACTTTTATTATAAAGTACTATATCCCAACTAATTTAATTTACAACTGATAAAAAAAATTATTCTTCAACCTTGCTATCTCACTACTGCCATAAGATTTTGCTAGCTCGATCAATCATAATCTGGAATCTTAGCTCGAACATTGAACTGGGAAACCTCGCTATCAACCGTATCCTTCTTAACTGTAGAATACATAAAAAGATTCGCAAGAGTGAGCTAACTAGCTCAGCAAGTCATATTATCAATAACTGAGGTTAAACAATAATAAATGAGGTGATTCAAAAGAATCAAGTTTCCTGTTAAACAGTCAATAGAATTGGATATTCATTTTAAGTTTTTTAAACCAAGGTTAGGCTGCTGATCAATCACGTACTAACCCCGAGCAAAGCGCACAGCACTGCTCTAACTACTGGATCCAAGGCACACATTGGCCTAACTTGACCATCGATATGGTCTGACCACGAATCTGGTCCACACAAAGAAAAATATCCAATTCTAAAGCATTTCAATATGATAAACAATATAGTTCAATAAAAACAGATCATAATCAATAACCATAAAACATTTGTAAAAGAGCATGGTAAAAATTTATAGTTACCAAAAAGGGTATGTCAAAATACATAAAAGAAGTGGCCTCCAGCCGGTAGGATAATCAGATATTAGATGAATAGTGTTTTTACAAGGTTTTAGTACTTTGATATCACAAGGTATGGTTGAGTATAAAAGTTTCTGTATGTGTAAACAATTTTGTTCCACTGTTTGGTATATATGATGGATATATATCAATAACCATAAAACATTTGTAAAAGAGCATGGTAAAAATTTATAGTTACCAAAAAGGGTATGTCAAAATACATAAAAGAAGTGGCCTCCAGCCGGTAGGATAATCGGATATTAGATGAATAGTGTTTTTACAAGGTTTTAGTACTTTGATATCACAAGGTATGGTTGAGTATAAAAGTTTATGTATGTGTAAACAATTCTGTTCCAGTGTTTGGTATATATGATGGATATATATTTGTGGAGTAGTATCTTATCTGTGTGGTTTAGTATCTGGTAAATCAACAAGAAATGGTTTACAAAGAATAAGGCTTACGGCTCAAAGATCAAATGCTGTGGCTCAGGTTCAAGGCTGAAGGATTCAAAATGTGTACAGTATAAAACATAACTATTTTGGGTATTTCAACCTTGCTATCTCACTACTGCCATAAGCTTTTACTAGCTCGATCAATCATAATCTGAAATCTTAGCTCGAACATTGAACTGGAAAACCTCGCTATCAACCGTATCCTTCTTAACTGTAGAATACATAAAAAGATTCGCAAGAGTGAGCTAACTAGCTCAGCAAGTCATATTATCAATAACTGAGGTTAAACAATAATAAATGAGGTGATTCAAAAGAATCAAGTTTCCTATTAAACAGTCAATAGAATTGGATATTCATTTTAAGTTTTTAAAACCAAGGTTAGGCTGCTGATCAGTCACGCACTAACCCCGAGCAAAGCACACAGCACTACTCTAACTACTGGATCCAAGGCACATATTGGCCTAACTTGACCATCGATATGGTCTGACCACGAATCTGGTCCACACAAAGAAAACTATCCAATTCTAAAGCATTTCAATATGATAAACAATAGAGTTCAATAAAACCAGATCATAATCAATAACCATAAAACATTTGTAAAAGAGCATGGTAAAAATTTATAGTTACCAAAAAGGGTATGTCAAAATACATAAAAGAAGTGGCCTCCAGCTGGTAGGATAATCGGATATTAGATGAATAGTGTTTTTACAAGGTTTTAGTACTTTGATATCACAAGGTATGGTTGAGTATAAAAGTTTCTGTATGTGTAAACAATTTTGTTCCAGTGTTTGGTATATATGATGGATATATATTAGTGGAGTAGTATCTTATTTGTATGGTTTAGTATCTGGTAAATCAACAAGAAATGGTTTACAAAGAATAAGGCTTACGGCTCAAAGATCAAATGCTGTGGCTCAGGTTCAAGGCTGAAGGATTCAAAATGTGTGCAGTATAAAACAGAACTATTTTGGGTATTAACAATATGTCACAAGAGAATTTAGAAATATTTGCATTGTATTTTGAGAAAGGTTTAAAAATACTTGCCTTATCATAATCGATTTCAACTTCATTTGTACTTGTCTAATGACCCCATTCAACAATCACTCGTCTGTTTCTCTTATGCCTCGCTTCTATCCTCTGATCACTTGCGGTATTTTCTACATGTCAATTCTATTTTCTGATCACCTGCTTCTCTTTCTTACGCCTTGCTTACTCTGCTAGGCATCATAAGTATCTATTAATATTTGACTCATACCATTCTATTCGACATACACTTCTATCTACCCTTCATTTTACTCAAATCCGATTAACGGATTGAAAGTTACGCTATAAATAAGTAATCACCGAATATATAGACTGACAGTCAACCAACAAGTCACATATAACACATAACACGTTAAATAATCAATGTCATCCCATTTATAAAGAAGTTTCGGGTCATAAACAGGCTTTCGGTTACTTAAAATGATTTTCAAAACATTTTTCGGAATTAAAACGGGTCGTTGGATCAATTTTGGGGTAATAAACAGGGTTCAGTTGGCCAATTCTGGCTCCGAAATAATTTTAGAATAATTATCGAGCCTTGAAAATAATTTAGAATAATATTTTAAAGCTCGAAACTATTTTTCGGAATTTTTTTTAAATCATTTCTAAATAATTAAATCTAATTAAATAAGTAATTAAAATCAATTAAATCAATTAATCAATTAATTTTCGAATTAATTGACCAATTAATCAATTAAAAATTAACTGAAATTAATTAACTAATTAATTCAGATTTATTTTTGAATTAAAAATAATTTTCGGAATTAAAATACTAATTTTTAGAATTTTCAGAAATTAAAAATGAATTTTTATAATAAAAATAAATAGGAAATATGATTTTTAAACATTTTTAAAACAGGAATCCAACTTTTGCAAACTCTGTAAAGTTCAGGGACTTAACTTCATCGTTTTCAAAAGTTGGGATACTAAACTGAAATTTTCCAGCCCTTCGCTGGAAAACAATCGGGTTCGCCGGAGAACTCAACTCCGGCCTCCTCCCACCACCACAAACTGCATATTTAATCTATACTTCACAAGGAACACAACCATGCCATTAATTCATTCTAATCATCCCGGAATTAGCCGGAAAATGATCAAGAATCTCGCCGGTTTCCGGCGAGTTCGAAGAAAACTTTAAAACCTAACTCTCTCTTTTACAGACCTCGTTGATTCATGAAACTTATACGACTAGATTGCAAATTTCACAGAGAACACAACCCACTATAACACAACATCAATCTATCACAGAATAAGAAACCCCCAAATTTCAATTAAGAACATTCATACGGGTTATAAACCATAATTTTAAAATTCGAAAATCAAACTCAAATTTGAACATGTTATTGAACTCCAAATCAGACGTATGACATATGAAAATCATCAGGAAAACAAGCTCTACAACATGCAATCATCAAATCATACAAACAATCATCCGAACAAAAATTCATATTTTTAATAATTTTAATTCGAAAATAAATAAATTTTCAGAAAATAAACCTTTGGTTCTGCAGTGAAACAAAGCTCAGAATCTGATAGAACACTTCAAATCCTTCGTTTTGGTTACTCAAGCTTTGAAAACAGAGATCGGTAACGCCTTCGTTTTGCTGTTTGATTCTTAGAACAGTTTATGTAATTAGGGTTTTTCTCTGAAAATTATAGAATTAACTATCTGCAAATGATTTTGATACGAAATAAAATACGGTAAAAGGCTATTTATAGTTACGAAAAATTAGTATCCCGTTGGATCATTTCGGATATAAAATGGTACGTTTATTTGTAAAAACTGATCCAAACGGTATCAGTTTTCGAGATAATTATCCAAATCAGTACAATTTGTACTACGGTCTTGGTCTCAGCGCCTGGTTACACGTATTACGAGGTGATAATTGTGATAGTTTAATAAAAAGCTCCCGTTTCTCAAAAATACGAGTTTTATTGATTTACCGAAACGAATATTGTATTGAAAATGTTGCGCCGGGACCCGCGCAGGACAAACCGTACGCCGGATCGAAAAAGTCGAAACATGGAATATGCTCGGAATATTACAATTAGGTTAGGAAGGAGTTCTCGGAAAAGTTTCGGGTTCTAAAAACGTAATAACGGATGACGTCGGTTGGTTCCCGTTTTTATAAAATAGATTTTAAATACTCGGAAAAAGATTTTAGAAATTTCAGATGATTCTTATAAATCCATAAACCAACATAAAAATAATTAGGAAGATATGACAATTATCTATATTTTATTTTGGACATATAAAAATTAAAATACTCAATTAATATTATTTTTGAATATCCAAGTACAGATAACATTTAACAATTAACTCACAGAATAGATACTGTACACACATAATAATTGTATAATAGCAAAAATAATTACACGATATATCCCGGATATTACAAAATGTATAAAAGATATATATGTGGATATATATATCGGGACTAAATAAAGTATCTCGTAACTTCATTTCATTCAATAATATATCAAAGATTGAATCTATTCAAGTCTTAACTTGTGGTCTCATCTATGGGATGAACTTTTGAAACCTATAATACTTTGAACAGTGGTAGTTCAAGTAGCTTTATAAAATGGTATAAGTATAGAGAAGTAATTGGTAACTTCATCTTTCTTTAAGCTTATATCCAGTAAGTATCTACCTTACACTTGATAAAGGTTTCCAGTAAGTTATCCATTTAGATACTTGCATTATTGTTTACACTATATATTATCTTGCGAGCTGAAATGCTCACTCTTGCTTCATTTCTTCATCACACAACAACAGTTAGGAAAGATGGCCAGACTCAAGCAGACCCAGCGCAAGCACGTGGGAAGCGTCTCGCGTCTTCCCGTTGATGTTGTAGCTGCTATAGCTGCAGAGGTAGATCTATTGGTAGATCAGGCATTCTACTTTTGGGAACCAAATATTGTATAATTATAACTTGTGGCAGTAATGGAAAATAACTATAAACTTATCAAGTAATCATTTTGGGTTGTAATAACTTTTAAATTGTGGATATAAGGACTTGTACTTATTTCAATTTCATCTCTGAGACTATAACGAGTTGTGGTGTGTGTTAGTGTGGGGTCACAACATGAGGTTATTTATTATTAATTAAGTTAAGTGATTTTATGGAAAGAAAGACCGTAACGACCCGGATCACCGACCCCGGATCTGGGGGTGTTACATTACCCTTGGCAAAAATGTTGGTTTCACAGGTGCAATTGTAGTTTTTGAAGGCAGCACCCTGACTGGATAAAAACCAAGCATTGCGCCTGCAAGACTTAAAGTATTTCTTGCACCATCTGCACATGCAGCATAACAAACAATAAAATATGAGAACCTAATTCAAAAGCACAAATGCCCATGTAATTTTTTTAAGCTTACCAGCATCCGTGAACTCGATAAATTTACATATAATGCTTGACGGATCCATCAACTTTAGTCCATTCAATAGATTTTGAAATCTACTGAAAGTATCATTCATGGACTCACCATCTTCAAAATGAAAGTGTTCATATTATTGTATAAGAAATTGCATTTTGTTTTCTCTAATTTGATCAGTTCCCTCACGTAGTACTTGAACTGTGTCCCAAACATCCTTAGCAGTTTTGCAATTTATGAACTTGTCAAACATGTCTAGATCAAAACCATTGAATAATATGTTCATGGCCTTTTTATCTTTATGGACTGCTTCAATATTTTCATCAGTCCATTCTGCTTTAGGCTTTGGAATAGTTTGCTCATTTCCAGTAGAATTAGCAGCATTTGTTACAACCCTGAAAGGAAAATGAGGTCCTTTTTCTATGCATTTGATATAGCTTTCATCTTGAGAGAGTAGATGAAGGTGCACCAGTGATGATAGTTATCTTTGTCCAGAATTGGAATCTTCACTTTAACATCCTTCATGCTCATGTTGTTTGATTTTTTTATCTGTAAACTCTTTGTATGTTAAGAGCTTGCTCTGATACCAATTATTATTTTCCAACAATACAACAATAAAATTACAGAACGGGGATTGAATGGAATTCTGGTTTCTTTTTGGTTTTATGAAAACTCTTTATAAATATACAACTGTATTTTTGAATAAGTAAAAATGCAGATTTTGAAGTATTCTACTAACACAAAGTAAATAAACACACAGTTTAAACACTTTATGGTGGATTTGTCTTTCCACCAGAGATGTACATTTGAAGAAATATATGTGATGCAAATTGTGCACATCTGCTTACAAGTATTTTTCTACAACTTAGAACTTGAGAGTGTTTTCTAAAGATACATCTTTCTTAACTCTTTTGTTCTTACTTCATATCTAAAATATTTGCTACACTTGATTTATATTGAATCAAGTTTACATCTGCAATAAGACAAGAATAATATTCCTATTAGCTAGGTCCAAGCACATGCTTCTTCATTTCTCTGTCCAATGCAATCCAAGTAAGATATAACATCTTTGAACGTCCTTGTTTTGCATGGAAATGGAAATGCTTCATTTTCTTCTAAAACCTATATTCAGGCTGCCACATTCCTTTTGTGCACTATCAATTCATGTGACTCTGCCAGCCTCTGTCAAGTCACTATCAACTGCTATCTTGTTGATCATCTGTTGAACCTTCATAGATGTTATCCATTGACACTATATTAGTGTTATCCGTTGAAGCTTTATTGATAGCATCCGTTGACAGCTTTATCTGATATCTGTTGAAGACCTCTTGACTAGCTTATCCGTTGAAGGCATAGAGTCATCTGTTGAAGCTTGTAGGTTAGCAGTTGAAGATGTTTCCTTAGTAGTTGGTACTCTTTTACTTATATAAAATTACAAAGCATTTTATATTTACACTTAATCCACCTATTTTATATATCTTGATAGTAGTCAACATGACTTAGAAACTACAATAACCCCAAACCCCTTAGCTATCATAGTGTACAAAATATGCTACATACTTATTAATATAATCAACTCCTTCAACGGATAGACAAATTGTGGTTGTAATATCCGGGATATAACATGTAACTATTTTTGCTAGTAAATAAATATTATGTGATTATTATATGAATTTTGGTGAATTACCAGTTAATTGGTGTCTGTGTTTGGATGTTTATATGTGGTAAAATTTAAGAATTTTAATTTTTATACACCTTAACTAAAGTATAGATAATTTTGATTTTTTTCTATTAATTTATATGTTGTTATATGGTTTTATAAAGGATTTATAGATTTAATAAACTATTTTTCCGAATAATTTTAAACTATTTTTTATAATCGGGAATCATCCAACTTTAATCATTTTTAAGTTTTTACAACCCGGAAGTCTCGGGAGAAATCCTTTCTAACCTAATTTGATTATTCCGAGCATTTTTCATGTTTTGACTTTTTCGATCTGGAGTACGGTTTTACCTGTGCGGTTCCTAACGCAAATTTTACGATACAATATTCGTTTCGGTAAATCGATAAAACCCGTATTTTCGAGAAACGATATATTTTGATTAAAATATTATATTATCTTCTCGTAATTCGTGTAACCAAAGCGCTGAGACCAAGACTGTATGTACAAAAAGCCTGGTTTTTATATTTATCCTAAAACTGGTACCGAATTAGATCAGTTTTATTAATACTTAAAGATAAAGTATTATATTTTTATATCCGATATGGTTCAACGGGGTACCAATATTTCGTAAATATAAATAGCCCTTACTGTATTTTATTTTGTACGGATAATCATTATTAAACAGTAAAATTATATAATTTACAGAGAAAAACCCTAGAATTGAAGGTGTTTTTCACAATCAAAGTAACAAACGAAGGTGTTAGCGAACTCAAAATTGGACGTGTGAGTAACCAAAAAGAAGCTTGTGAAGAGTACTACCAAGTTCTGTAACTTATACCACTGCAGAAATCACAAGTTAATTTCTAGAATTTTATTTAAATTCAAATTAATTTGAATTAATATATGAATTTTTGATTTTGATGTTGTTTGTGAGATTTAATGTTTGCATGTTGTAGAAAATTTGATTCTGGTCATTTTGGTATGTCACAATAGCAATTTGGAGTTCAAAAACATGTTCAAATTTGTGTTTAGTCTTCGAATTATAAAATTAGGGTTTTTAATTTGTATGAATTTTTTCAATTAAAATTAGGGGGTTTTGATCTAGGGGTTATTAGTGAAATTGATTGATACCAACGTGTAGAGCTTGAAAAGAGGAATCGATTGGTGGTGGTTTGATAAACAAACGATACTGGAGTCGATTACTAGATTATCTAGGGGTTTACAGAGCATGCAATAAGATGTACTAAACCCTACTTTAAGTTATCTAAAGCTTTCCATTTCTGGCTTAATGTATATTTGCAAATTCTGTGGATCTGTGACTTTTCTTTGTCAGTTAATCTTGTCATTTGATCTTGTACTCTTCATGCTGCTTTTGTAGACTTTCCAATCTAAGTGATTAGATCATTTATTTATTGATAATCTTGAATATTTAACTTGTCTTTATTCTGTACTTGAGCTTCATATCGAGATCTCAAGTTTAAACTATAGAGAACTGACATCTCGATAAGTATAATGGCTTATCGAGATCTCTTAGTTCTCTATAAATGTTTTGACTTGTCGAGGTCTCTGAGTTCTCTATAAGTGAACTTGGCCTGTCGAGATCTCCAAATTTCTGCATGTAGAAATGACTTGTCGATATCTCTGAAATCTCTATAAGCATTTTGACTTGTCGATATCTCTGAGATCTCTAATGAGAATTTGTCTTGTCGATATCTCCAATCTTCATGTCTTCATTTGGCTTGTCGATATCTCTGAGTTCTTTAATGTAAAAATGACTTGTCGATATCTCAGAGATCTCTATATACATTTTGACTTGTAGATATCTCTGAGATCTCTAATGATAATTTGACTTGTCGATATCTCCAATCTTCATGTCTTGATTTGGCTTGTCGATATCTCTGAGACTTCTCTATAAGCTATTTTGGACTTCATGATAAGTCATTTTAGAGTTCTCGAATGACTTCTATATATGACTTGATCTGTGACTTATAGATATATTGACTTAGAATATTTTTCCCAAAATAGATTTATTCAACTCCAAGCTTCTTCACAAATTCTCTGAGGCATGAGATTCTTGATCTTCTTCTAGAGTTTATTCTTAGGCTTGAGACTGTTTACAAAAAAATACTCCAATGTAACATTTGACATTTTTACAGACTCAAGTAATACAGTACAAAATATAAATTTAGATTATCATATAACTAATTCTTAGGGATGTCAATTTGACTTAGTCTTGTTGTAGTACATACATGTCTTGCACAACAATCTCCCCCAATCTGTGAGAATATCGCTTATCACAAATTCATGCATGGTAAAAAGACTAACCTCAAGTTATAATGAACAATAAAACATCACATACAAAATTGACAGAAATATAACCTTTATACATTGAGTGATTACTTGAGTTTGAAAGATATATTCATCATACAAATTTCTCATAGCCTGTTTCTTTTCTAATGAGATCCTTTAACTCTACAAGTACTTCCAGTTTCTCTATTATTTGAGTCCCTCTTAGAGCTTCTACAAGCTTGAGCCACTCATCTAATAAATAATTGTTCAAGTAACCAACTCTAATTCTAGAGAATCTGCCAACCTTAATGTTCTAGGAAATGTCCATCCTTGGTAATTCTGCTCATCCCCTTTGCCTTGAGTTCTTCATATTTTTGTATAAACATTTCTATCTCCTCAATATACTTTCTTTACCTCTCCTTTCTTTCAGTCTTTTCTCTTGCTCTACTTTCTTCCCTTACTATCAACCATACAGCCAATACAGACCTCCATGCCATTGTACCAGTATCTTTATCCTTCAGTAAGCTTATTACTCTCTTTATCTCCGTGGTTAAAAATATAGCAACTAAATATCTGCCAAGTAAAGTGTAGGATCCATCTCTATAGTAGATTCTTACTTCCCTCAATGATACAACCCAAACTTTGACCATTTCTTCAGCTAATTGTTGAAAGTGGTCTTCATCTGTGATGCACCAGTTCAAGGGTAGAAAATCATTTTGATTAAAGCAGTTCCAGATGGCCCTCTCAGTAACTTGCATTTTTTTGGTTTTCTTCCAACATATTTGTAATGAGTTTTGGTTGCTGGCTTAAAAGAAGCTAGGTTTGAGATTTTCTTTACAGAAGTTTGGCTTGAGGTGATTGGTATTTTCAGTATGGTGTTAGCAGTGTGTTTGTACAAGAATTTAGGCTTAGAGGTTAGAAGTGGTAAAGTATTTGAGTTTGTTGGTTTAGGGGTTTGAGCTTGGTTGATTTGGATTTGTAGGGTATTTTTCTGTGGTTCTGAACCATCTTCCTTCTTCTTCATTCTTCTTTCTTCTCCTTTCTTCTCACCATTCCCTTTCTTCTTTGCATCTCTTTTCTTATCTCTTTCTTTGCTGTCAGTTGCCTTAGAGGATTGACTTGGATTTGAGCCAAAAGGTTTTTGATCATCTTTCTTCTGCTCATCATCATCCAAGTTATCCTTATTGATTTAAATTTTAGGCAAATTGGCTTCAGGATTCCTCAGATATATCCCCAACAGCTTAATCATTTCCTCATCCTCAATAGTTTGTACTGCTTAGTATTCAAGTCAGTCTCTAAGGTCATAATGAGCTTTTTGTTTGCCATGACACATTGCTTAGGAATCTGGAAGTGTTTGCAATGATTAGTGGTAGAGCATATGTATGCCACTCCCTTGCTTGGCTGTAAGTATGCTTCTGGAAAAGAAGCTACTTGAACATTCTTCAATTCAGTTAGCAAGAAAGTGTCTTCTTGAATCACTCTGTGGACTTTATTTATCAGAATGTCCAATTCAGATGCCCTTCTTGTGATGAGATAGTTAAGGGACACATGTATGCATCTGTCTACCCTAGAGTCATTTATGTTGACCACAATCCTTTTTTCCTGGATATTATCCCTTTTCACCAAGATCACCCTTACAAAGTTTATTGTCTTGTCCAAGGCCTTCTTATAAGTGAAGAAATTGTTGTTTAGAGAAGCCCTGAGAGCCTTGAGCAATTCATCAAATTCCCTGCTCAAACTAGGTCCCTCAGCTGCTTTGATAACCCTCTCCATTCCAACATCAACTTCTTGAGATTTGCCTTTATTAGCAGCTTGAACAGTTTGGGTAGATGATCTTAATAACCTAGCCTCTATCTCCCCCTTAGTCTTGTTGGCAGGCATGATAAGAGGTGTAGGGATTTCAGGCCTCACAGCATCTGAAAGTGCATGCAGTGGAATGTTAAGTGCACCCATGATGGCTCCCAAAGACAAAATTTTGCATTTGTAAGTGCTTTTGAGAGTCCACCAAGGTCTGGATATCAGCCCATTGACTTGCTACCATTGCTGTGAGTTGGGAGACTTGAGATGTTAAAGACTCATTTGCTGATTGAAAAGTAGAGACTTGATTTTGGAGAGATTGAATCTGTAAGTTTGTTGAAGTAGAGATGGGTTGTTGAGAGCTTGGAGAAGGAGAGGTGCCAAAAGTGTCTTGCACAACTTGCTTGATTCCTTTCATCAAGAGAGCAGATTGCTCATACCTGCTTTGATAAAGTTGGTCTAGTTTGAATCTTGTGTCATTAGATTTGGCAATGTGCTGTTGAACCACTTCATGCAAGCCCACAAAAGTTTGCATGAGATTTTTGATATTTGTATCTACTGAAGTTAGATCAAATCTTGCCATTTAGTCAACAAAATGTTGGAATCTTTATTGAATCTTGACTTGTGAAGGTATAACTCATCCATCTTGTCCCTTACCATCTTCTGATCTTGTCTTGATGACCAGTCAAAGTCAGTTCTGGTGCTTTACCAAATAGGTGAAAAGCTTTGATCTGAGCCTTGTAGACTTCATTGACCGCATCATACACTTCTTGTGGAGTCAAGACCTTGGCATTGCTGCCCAAAATTATGACATACTCCTCCCTGAATCTTGCCAAGACCTGATCCATCTCTAGTGTGAAGTTTTTAGATAGCCAGACATCTACATTACCATCCTGCTCAACTTTATTTAAAATCTTCTGCTTTTTTTTCTCAACAGCTTCATTATAACTGAGCAGAATTGTTTGATAATCTTTATTTGTCATGTCTAAAGTGAGGAGATGCTGTGAGATGTTAGCAAGACCTGAAATTTGATCAACTAGAAGATCATCCACAGTGCTTGTTTGAGATTGAACATTTTGTAGCCACTGTTGGGTTGGGTGAGATGGTTGTTGTGAAGAGTTAGATGTTGAAGGTTGTTCATTTGGATTTGAGGTGGAATGTAAGATTTGAGTAGAACAACCTATGACAGATTTCACAGTTTGACTCACAGGTTGTGATATGGTATTGACAGTTTGCTGTTCTCCACTTGTAGTGGGAAACTCCATTTGAATCGGAGGCGAGTTAACTAGGTTAATGTCATGTAATCTAGTCTCAAACCCTTGTGTTTCTTTCGAAACACTGTCACTTGAAAGTGATGTACTTGCATCACCCATAGCAGGATTATTGGCAATTGAACTCTTAGCTTCAACTATGAGTGCAATCTCAGCTAGGGTTTTGAAGGGAGTTATTCTCACAAGAGGAACCTCCAATTAAATTGGAGAGGATTTAGATAGCTCCCCCTCAGGAGTACTACCCTCAAACCTTATAACCTGTGAATGTTGATTTGCACATGAAGGCACATTTGTAACCACCACAGGGTCTTCAGTAAAACCTGATGAAACCCTTGTGGTTGTGTTGGTGTCATCAAGGTCTACCCTAGCCTGTAGCCTCTCACCAACTGATTGTGGGTCCTGGGTGGTGAGCACAGTTTCTAGAACCATGCCACTTGATGTTAGCAACACTTGAAAATTAGATTCAAGTGTTTTATTATAGGATGAAGAAATTTTAGAAATCAGACTTTAATTCTCATATTGGAGTGTTGGCAGCTCCCCCTGAGTAGAATAGGAAGCTTCAAGTGATGTGCTTTCCTTGTGTTTTCCATCCTTATGTCTCCTTTCATACACTTGAATTTGTTCAAGTGTTGGGGCAGACTCATTATAGCGTGCACTAGGGTGAGCGTTCTTTTCAATAGAGATACCCTATTGAGAGGATGCCCCCGGAGCTGTTTTTGTCCCTCTTTTTCAACTACAAGCTTTTGAGAGAATTCAGATGTGGCTTGAGTGGTCAGCACAGTTTGTTTAGCCTTCTTTGTTTTCTTGACCAGGGGAGACTCTTGTTCAGTTTGTTCCTCACCACTCTCATTTATGATTGACAGGTTTGTCTGCTTTCTCTTTTTTTTACTCACTCCACTCTTTTGAGAGGATGAAGTGGTTGGTTTCCTAGCTTCTAATGGTATAAAAGAAAGGGTCTCAATATTGGAAGGTCCCTGTTGGTGTTCCTGTATTTGTTCTTCCACAGGTTCAGGAACCATTGCTGCACTAGATATTGATATAATTTGAGACCTCATATCAGTCATTGGGTAAGGGTAAGTATTGAATCTCTTCAACATAAAAGGAGTGATTCTAATACTTACAGATACCATGTTCTTTATAGTAAG
This sequence comes from Apium graveolens, assembly GCF_009905375.1. Lineage (NCBI taxonomy): Eukaryota > Viridiplantae > Streptophyta > Magnoliopsida > Apiales > Apiaceae > Apium > Apium graveolens. The sequence continues at coordinate 198,769,407 of NC_133654.1, read as the reverse complement.
TGATCCAAATAGAATTTGGGACACTTGCTTACAATTGCCTATTAATGAACTGTTAATACCATTAAGTAAATGAATGTCCTTAACCTTATGATTTAGAATGGACATTATAAACCTAGGAAAGAATATTTCCTTACCTATTGTAGCTAGTGGCATTGTAAGCCTGGTGCTTAGTTCTTCAAGAATCAACAAGCTAACATTCAAGTATCTGTTGTAGGCTATGGAGTGCACCAGCTTCTGGACAACACTTGATATATTGTCATATCTTGTCTTTCTACAGGTGAAGGCCCTTATGATTGAGTCAAATAAGAAAGACCACTCTCTCCTCAGATATTTCTTGTTGAGACTGGCCAGGTTGATCTTCTCACTGTAGTTGACAAAATCCATGAACTCATACAGATCTTGTTGAGTGGGAACCTCCACCATGTTCTCGGTAGGGATGCCCAAAGCTGCATTCACATCTTGCTCATTGAACTCGATCTGTTGGCCTCCAATAGAGCAATTTACCAATATAGATGTACCATTATCATGCATAACTATCCTCACTACAGCTGTTGTCCAAAACTCATGCAGAACATCCAAGTAGAGGATTGGGTTAGCAGTCAAAGCTCCTGCAAGATAGGACTCATATAAAAATTTCACAAAGCCCTTGAAAATGTTAGGAGCTTGGTTAGCATATGTGAAAGCAAGTTAGTTAGTTCCATTCTTGTGGATTACAGCTTTATCATTGTTTAGTGTTATTGCAGTTGAGTAAGGGTGAATGGGTAAGAAAAATTAGAGAGAATGAGCTTGAAACAAGATAGAAATCGGTGTAGAATTCAAAAAATTAGGTCACTTAGAGTTCTCAAAGGCGTAAAGAGGTGTATGTCGAGATGTATGGGTATTTATAGTAAAAGGTGAATGACTTATCGAGAACTATAAATGGACGTTTGGAATTTGTTTATCGAGAAGTCATATACAGAGAATAGATACATATCGATATGTCATTTTCTTGACTCTTATCAAGAATTAGAAAATGACTTGTCGAAATGTCAAATAAATACCCAGTTTGTCCTGAATAGACTGAATAATTTCCAATTTTTTATTTGAATAAATCAAAATAAAATCAGAATAATTTTGTCAAAAGTATTTTACCAAAATAACTTATTAAAATAAATTATTTCATTTCTGAGTTATTGATAAGTCTAAAATTATACTTGTAGAGAACTCTACAATGACTTATCGATAAGTCATAATAAAGCTTGTCGAGAAGTCCCTCGAGAAGTCAGAAAAATGACTTATCGAGAACTCACTCGAGAAGTCTTAAAGTGGCTTGTCGAGAAGTCAATTAGACTTATCGAGAACTCAAATCTCTAAATACTTTTGTTCTTTTTGACTCTGTCTTGTGCTAATTTCACATATTCAAAATATAAATTAACACTTAGACAATTTTCTTAGAATTGAAAAATTCCAAGCTAAATTTTAAATTTTTGAAAAATAAATATATAGAGATTTCTGGAATATTTATAACTCATATTCCAGTTTGTTATTCCCAAAAAATCTAACAAAGATATACAGAAGGGGGGGTTGAATGTAATTTTGGTTCCTTTTTTATTTCAAGAACTATTCTATCTCAAATATATATAACAGTTTTTGATTAAGTAAAAGTACGGAATGAAAGTATTGATGTAATCAAACACAAAGTAATTAAACACAAGTATTTAAAAACTTTCTGGTGGATTGAACTTTTCCACTAGAGATATATATAAGATTGAGAACTCTGTGATGCAAGGTTTGCACACAGCTGTTTACAAGTAGAATTACATGAACAGAGAAATTCTTCATAGGTACAGCTTTTTCTATTTTTCTAATTCAAGTGCTTGATTTACTACTAGCTACTCTTGGTTTATATATTACCAAGATACAAGTGAATAAGACAAACTAATAAAACAAAATATGTCTTTGTCTAATCACATGCTTCTTCATTTCTCCATCCAATATCTTTGATTTTCTTCAAGTAAGCATGGAAATGGAAATGATTCTTTGTTCTCTAAAACCTGTATATATGCTGCCACATTCCATTTGCATACAATCAACCCATGTGACTATCAAGTCACTATTAACTGCAATTTGAATTAGAACATCCGTTGAAACTTCATTGGATCATCCGTTGAACATGTGTTGGATAATCCGTTGAAACTTCATTAGATCATCCGTTAAATGTGACTTGGATCATCCTTTGAAACCTTGTAGAATCATCCGTTGAAAGTCTTCCATAGCAGTTAACTCCCTTTCATTTATTCAAAATTACAAGGCATCTAATATATATAATTGGCCAACCTATTTTGCATATCAATCTTGTAGTCAACATGATTTTGAAGATCCTACAAATTCTAGATCTTTAAGGTATTGTAGTATGCAAGAATTTGTTACAAAACTTATTAATACTTAAGCTACTCTCTCAAAGGATGTTAAAGTAAATCATCCGTTGAAAGCTACAAAAATACTAAATTAAATCTACTAAGGTGTTTTGGTGAACTTATCATCAAGCCTATGATATATTCCTAACAATCTCCCCCAATTTATGTCTACTGAAATTGTAGGCATAGACTAAAAAAAATTGATGATAACAAAACACCTTATAATACAGACTGATTAATAGTATATAAAATTGATAAGTGCTCCAATTTATTGAAAATTATTCAGAGGATGTTTCATAGAAAATCTCACAAGTCATTTTCAAGGTGCTCCTTTAGACTTAGCATATTTATCTTATTTCCTTGAATTTCTAGTCTTCTTTCCCAGTTTCTCATTATTCTCTTCAATCTGGTATTGAAGTTTCCTATAGATTTCTGATTCATCTTCATTAGTCTGATCCAACATCTCTTGAATCTCCATGAGAGTTTCATTGCTTTAAATCTTTAGCTGATCTTCTAATCTGAAGAATCTTCTGGTATTCTTCTCATCCTTGAACTCCATTATGCAATATGGCCTCAAATGCACTATATCTCCATTGTAGGGAATAGTTAAGACTCTTGGGAGTGCATTTGGGTCTCTCCAGCTATCTCTTATATTCTCAATTATGTTCATTATCTCCCTTTCGGCAATAATATTAAACCTGAAGTTCTTCTTTATTGAGGAGAATATCTTTAATAAGACAGAATAGCCTTCATTGAGAATTTTGTGAAGAGGCCAAGTTAGCTCTTTTCCACCCATGTACCTGAACACTAATCTCTATGGAAGCTTCTTGTGAGCATCAATAACTCTTACTTCATCTAGCTCATCCAGATAGAGATTGAGGTCTTAAATCTCTTTGATGTCACCGATGTAGAGTTGATCTCCCTTGTTGATAGTCGGTTTGGGTTTGGCTAAGGCTTTGGATTGAAGTCTGACAGGTTTGGCTTGTTTGACTGCTCTTTTCTTTGTTTTCCTTGGTTTGGTTGGGATTGGGATGTTTAGATCAAAGATTGGTAGGCTATCCCAATCTATAGGTTCATCCTTGGGAATTGTGGGTTCACCATGGAAATTTATATCAGAATAAACCTTGAACAACCTGCTCCATTGTGGGCAAGGTTGGTTGACTTGTAGTGGTAGATTGGGTTGGCATGTACTCTTCCTTTTCGTCATCAAAATCCATCTTGCTCTTTGCTCTAAATTTCTGTCTTGGTACCTTTGTCTGCTTTAGTTTCTCTTGCTTTTCTTCATTCACAGACTCAACTATCACAGTAGGCATTTCAATTTTTGTGGTTCCAGGCTTCTTAGCTTGGTTCTTGGCATCTAAGGCAACATGCCTTTTTTATTGTTTGATCCTCACCTTTTCTTCTTTCTTAGCTTCTGCAAATTATGGATGTCCATCCATCACACAGATCAATTTTCCATGCCTGTAGATATTAGCAATTCTCTTTTTCAAGACTAAGTCTCTTGGATCTTTTTGATAAGCAATAGATCTAGCAAGCATCTTCTCTTCATCATGCTTGAGAGTTGTATAGACTAGGTCCAATGGATTTTTTCTTGAATTCTTTGAATAGCCTTTCTTTGGCTGTAAAATCACATTGGCCTGTAGAAGTCTTCTTGTTGAGGGTTGACCTTTCTCCAAATTCCCTAAGCTCATTTCATTGATTGAAATTGGTCTCAGTTGAGTGAAGTGTTCCACTGGTTTATCAAGTTTTGCAATTGGACCATAATTCTTCCTAATCTTTTCATCAATCTATTTCCATTTCTCTTTCAGCTCTAGTTCAGCTGCTGCTATCCGTATCAGGTCAATGTTGTCTATCATTGGTGGCTTTGTGAAGACAATTTTTTGGAACAATCACCTTACTATAACTTGAATGTGCACTTTCTCCCTCTTACTAACTGGAATGATTGCAGTATTCTCCCCCTTTTTGTTAGCATTAAGTTGAGCAGGGGTTGAGATTTGTGCAACCACCAATTGTTAAAGCAGACTTGTCTAAGTTTCCTGATTTACAAGTATCTTGGCCATTGATTTCTCCATATTTCTAAGTCTGGAATCCATGGCCCCAACTTTGTTCTTCAAGTCATACTCTTTCTTGAGATTTTGATTGAGATTCGTCATACTAGTATCAGGATGTTTAGCATCCAGTTTCTTGTAGAGATCCTCCTTGAGTTGAGAAAAATCATGTTTCAGTATATGCATACTTTGATGATGTTGAAGAGCTTGAATTCTATGCAACTGTAGAGACTCCATATGAGTTTGAAGAAGTTTCTTGGTGCTGGTGTTGTTGGTGGCCTGAATGGCAGCTTGAGTTTCATGAACTACCTTGAACAAGATGGACTTGAAGTGATGAAGATTGCAGTCCTTGAAAAAACATCCATTCTGGAGTTTCAGTTTCTCCCCCTATGTTCATGCCTACGTCTTCATGACCCTCTCCAAGAGAATCATCACCAAAAGAATCACCAGAAGCTGCAGAATTATACTCAAAATCCTCACCAGTTGTGGAAGGAAGTGAGTTGATGGCATCTTTGGCCCTTAACATGGATGTTATTGTGTGCACCAAATTTAGAATCTGCTCTGCAGCCTCATTGCCATGTCCAGCAAGAACTTGATATGCTGGATTAGGGTGAGTAAATATCTCAGCATCATAAGTGACAGAGTCTAAAATAGCTTGATATTTTGCTGAATTAGCTGTCTCTTTTCAACCTCATTGACATCCATTAACTCAATAGCAATGGGCATTTCCCATTCATCATTTGTACCGATATTTCTCTCATGTTCTCTCTTTTGTTGCATCAAGCTCTCCCCTTGGCTTCCCACCCTCACATCCTCACCTTCACCATCTAAGGTGGGACTCTTCTCACTTTTTTTGCCAGGCTGGAAGAAATAGCTTATATTTTTTCACTCTTTTCCTCTCCTTTTTCCTGAGAGCAACTCAGCCTCTCACTCTGTTCACTCCCTTCCCTCAATCCTAATAGTGATTGTACAACTACTAGATCATTTGCACTTGTAACATTTTTGGAAATTTTAAGTAGTGTAGTGACTTTTAACGGATGAGCAACATCCGTCAAAGTTGTAGTTGAGAAATTCAACGGATAATTACTGTGAAGCACATCCGTTGAGATACAATCACTAGTCGACGGATGAACAATATACGTCAAAATAATGGAAATGAATGAGTTTGGAGTTAAAATTATTGTAGAATCTGTGGTGATTGATTTTAGATTGTCCACAGATTTCTCAATATTTTCTGAAAAAAAATGGCAAGTGAGCCGACAAATCATCTAAAAGATGATGCCCACTTGCTTGAGATTTTGGATCCTCCAAGAGAGTTAATGATGGAGAATCAAGAAATGATGTATAAATCATGTCCACATCCAATGAGTTAGTGGGTGAGTTTTGTGTGTAAGGTGTATCTATAGTAATAGATTTTTGTTGTGACTCGACATTTATTGGAGGCACGTCAATCTGAATTTGAGAAGGTGCTATAACTGAGTCTTTGACTACAGTTTGCATGATGTGTGTACCCTGTGTATCCCAGTATATTTAGATTTCTTCTTTCTTGTGTAAGTTTGAGGTTGGTCTGTGTCCCTAACCCTTTTGGCCTGTGCTCTTGACTGAGAGCTTTGTTCAATAGTCACATCCTTTTGGGAGTATGCAACTAGTAATGAGCTTGATTCCTTAATAATCACTACAGTCTGTTGGGAAACTGTACTGTGGCTAGGCTGGGTTACACACACCTCTCTCACCTTATTCTTAGGTCTTCTTTGATGTTCACCCTGTCCCTCAACAACCTCACTTCCCTTCACACTCCCCTCTATAGTTTTGGTAGTTTTTGAAACTATTCCCTTTTGAGAGGAACTAGAGTGGGGTCTTTGAGACTTGGATTTATAAACTTTTTTTTTAGTGGCTTGGGTAGGCATCTGTTGGATCAAACTTTCAGATGCCATAGCCACACTTGTCTGCAAAGAAGTTTGTGGTAGAGAAGCAGTAGAGACAGTGGAACTTACCTCACTTACCTGAGGCCCCTCCATTATTGGCAAGTAGATTACAGGAACCTCACTGAGATTATTTTCCCTGCTCAAATCAGCAATAACTCTCCTCTCTTGTACCCAACAATCTAACCTATTTATTGGGGTCTCAATAGGAAGATCTTTAGAAACATGGTTAGCTAACATCATAAAGAATCAAGCATAATAGATGTTTTTGTTTCTTTTCTTAATATCTCCTAATTTATAACCTAACTCATACAAGAAAGACTCACTAAAATTATGATACTTATTTATAGGTCCTGTAATAGGGCTATATTAAGATAGAAGGGGGGTTGAATAGCTTAATTACCAATTTAAAAATTATTATGACATTTAAAAATAATTTATCCCTTTTTGAAACTTTACCGAGTGGTTATGCAGTTTATATATGCGGAAAATAAAGTGCAAGGAAAGAAAATACCATACGGCAATTTTATCCTGGTTCGTGATGGCGCAACCTCTAATAGATTCGCTCACCCCTACGTCCAGTCCCCGAGCTCCTCTCTCGGACTCGGGATTTTCCCTTATAATAAACTCTCTCCTTTAGTAGGCGGAGAAGCCTTTACACCCTTACAAATATTTGTCTTGATGCGTAACACAAGGGTCACCACCTCAAAATAAATTTAATACCTACACAATTTATCTTAGACAATAACTCCCCGCTATTTCTTCAAAGTTGATGTAGAACTCTTGTGTGGACTTGGCTTCCTTAGCTTTTGTCGGTCTTGGATCTTAGTGATCCGGTATTGGGTC